>NW_024062410.1:0-155410 GCF_006381635.1 Hibiscus syriacus
CAACATAGATATAAACTCCCGTTCAAGAAAGAACTCTGCAAAAGATGATTACGGCAACAAAACTTCCCAAAGAGCCGAGATGCGATCACCGAAAGGGCTGGTAAACAATTCAAAGATAAAATCCACCTTTGATCAAATCGTTTAAGAAAAGAATAAACCTAATTAACAAACTTCATACCATGATATTCAAAATTAAATAGGATTGTTTCAAAAAAAAACAATAGATTATTTCAATAATGTTGAGGCAAAGAACATATTTTAAAAAGACAAAGAAACAATACCTTTGGAGCTTCTGAGAGATTTAAGAGCAATTTTGCAACCTAAAGTGTATTTTCCATTCTTCATATCAGGCAGGAGTCATAGTTGTTAATGCTTTCATGAGTCTTCTTCTGCGTTTTAAGAATTTCCCAAAAAATTGATTGAGAAAGTTCAAGAAACTCATTTTTAAAATGAAAAAAACAAAAAAGAAACATGTGAAGCTTACCTCTGATGAAACGCTGGAGTGATAATAAAAAATTGATGAGAGAAAGAAGTCGGTGAGGAACCAATGAGAGGTGAAAGTTGTGATGAATGGGTACGGCGGCGAGCATGAAGACTAGGGAAAAGATTTGGGGAACAAAGAACCCATGAGAAGGCCATAAACTTTAGGAAAATGACTTACCAAAAAATAATCGATAAGTTATTTTACCGTATTTCTACCTTTGTTTTCCTTTGACCGTAATTGATTTTTCATTGACCGTAGTTACTTTTCTCCAACCAACACCTAAAAAAGTTGAAAAAGATGAAAATGTTTTCAGGAAATTAAATTCCTTCAAACACACATACCCTTAATTACAAATTACTTCCATTTGAAAGCTTTAGAGTTGAAGACAAATTGTTTTTCCCCAAAATGCATGCTTGAAATTCATTGCTTGTGTTTTACAGTGAGTATTAATAAAAAAATGTTAATTTTGTGTGTAAGGCATCTAAGCTCATCACCTACCTCTGATAATTCAATCCCTTTTCTCTTCATTTGCTCCTATTTATTTTTTTCATTTCACCTTCTCAAACCAACTTCCATGTCCGTCCACTTCCTCCATTTCCCTTTCATTGTCGTTTCTGCCATTACAAGGAGACTCATTTCTGGTACCAGATAGCTGCATGCCAGCTTAGATTCATCTCCATATTTTCCCACAACACCAATCATCTTCTTTTACCTATTTAACTTTTTGTTTGTTTTCCTTTTGGATTTCTTCAATTAGCTCACCTGCTGTTGTTTCTTGGAAAATGGCCACATTGGGGCTTCATTATTTGGATGAGATCTTAGACTTGTCTATTCAAAGATCTGAGCTTTACAGCTGCAAGGTGAAATTTGACACATTTGTTTAATTTTCTCTGTTTTATGCATCAAATTCTTTGCTTTTCTGCTTTACTGAATGCAAATGATTATCTGAATCTGTGTCTTAATTGTAATGATGTGTGATTAGTGAAATATATGATTTGGAATGGAAATTTTGATGAATTTGTCAATCTTGTAGGGTACGAGTATCTGAAGAATAATCCGGAAGAGCAGAAAATGGCAACTGATCTTAATGCAGAATTGTCCAAGAAGACTGCCATTTTTGGTCTTAAGTTCTGGGAGATTATTGCTGTTGTTGTTGCTTTATTCATCATAATCATCCTTACATGCTCTCATTTTAACTTCCCGGAAGAAGAGATCAAGAGCTAGGAACAAGGTTCCCCTTACCAAAATCCCATCTATATCCAAGGAAATTAAGGAAGTGAGAGTCGAACAAGTATCTACGACCCATTTCGTGCCGCATGACGGTATACTTCTCACTATCCATGACAAGTCCAGTGACAAAGACTCGGATAAGGTCATGGTTCATCTTGGGACGGAGAAATCAAGGAATGGTGGTGACAATACTAGTCGGTCGGGTTCATTTCACCGTTTCGAAAAGATGGTGCAGGGCCTCAATCAGGTGAAGAAGGGAGTTCCGGTGGCAATGTAACTGTTTATAAATCGTCTTCTTCGTATCACGTCACCGCTCCTTCTCCTCTAGTTGGCCTGCCTGAATTCTCTCACTTGGTTGGGGTCACTGGTTCACATTGAGGATCTCGAACTCGCCACCAACCGGTTTTCAAAGGAAAATGTGCTTGGAGAGCGTGGACATGGCGTTGTTTATCGGGGCAAATTGTCAATGGGACGCCTGTGGCTGTTAAGAAGATATTCAACTTGTATAACATGTATATGTGTAGACTTCAAATATGATGTTATTTCTTGTCCCGGAGTCCTGTTTAGAAACTACTTGTTATCTTTGTAGGGGCCAAGCAGAGAAAGAATTTAGAGTGGAAGTTGAAGCCATCCGGCATGTGCGCCACAAGAATTTGGTTCGCCTTTTAGGTTACTGTATTGAAGGAATACACAGGTTTAATCTTCTTTTACTATGTTTCTACAAGAATTAAGTCAGGAAATTTGGGGTTTAAATATATTAGTCCGAGTGTTAGTCCTGCTATATCGATATCGCCAAAATTCTTGCATTGTTTCTGTCAACAAAGTACATTGTTTAAAAATGCAGGATGTTGGTTTACGAGTACGTCACAATGGAAACTTGGAACAATGGCTTCATGGAGCTATGCGTCAGCACAGATATCTTACTTGGGAGGCTCGCATAAAGATTCTCCTCGGCACAGCTAAGGCGTAAGTCACTATATCTACACACATTGTATCCGTCCAATCTCATTTGACATATGGCTTTTTCGTGCAGTCTCACGTACTTGCATGAGGCCATTGAACCAAAGGTGGTGCACCGAGACATAAAGTCTAGCAATATTCTGATTGATGATGACTTCAATGCCAAGGTTTCCGATTTTGGTCTGGCAAAGTTGCTAGGTGCGGGAAAAGTCATGTTACAACCCGAGTTATGGGAACATTTGGCATTTACTTTTCTCTAGCCTGCTTCGTGTTTATATATTTAGGACCTTTAGTCATCTCTTGAATGTTTTGATTCTGAAATTTCAGATATGTTGCACCTGAATATGCAAATACCGGTCTTTTGAACGAAAGAGTGATGTCTATAGCTTTGGAGTTTGTACTGTTGGAAGCAATCACTGGTAGAGATCCTTGGATTACGGCCGTCCTGCCCAGAGGTACACTGTAATCATGGATGCGATGAACAATCTTTACCTAACATAGAATCTTAATGTTTATATATTTTTAGCCTTCTTAAGAGATTTTTAAGGTTAATTAAACATGGAATCTTAATGTTTACAGGTTAATCTGGAGATTGGCTGAAAATGATCGTTGGAAACAAGAGGTCAGAGGAAGTGGTAGACCCAAATATCGAGGTTAGACCATCAACAAGAGCTCTAAAGCGCGCCCTTCTAACTGCTTTGAGATGTGTCGATCCGGATTCTGAAAAAAGACCGAAGATGGGTCAAGTTGCACGAATGCTCGAGTCCGAGGAGTATCCTATACCAAGAGAGTTCAGTGTTGGATTCATTGTTTAGCATGATGCTTGACACGTCTAGCTTGACTGATTCTTTAGGTCTTTTTGCCTCGTTGGTTATACTTGGTCATTATACTGTCCGACATGCATGAAGTGCATGGTGGTTTTATCTGCTGTTCCATTTCGATGAACTCGGATATGTTTCTGAAATCAGGACCGAAGGCATCGTAGGACTCATGGAACAGCATGGAAATAGATTCACAAAGGGAGAACTCCGATACCGATAGGAGCGATTGTGCGGCTTCAAGGTCGGGAGAAAGCGATGCAACCTTGACTCGAATAAGCCGGAAATGAAGGGTGGGATTCTTGAAAGAGATGATTAGAGTATAATTGTAGATGGAAGAGATTCGTTTGTGTATGAAATTGGTGCTGTGAAGACTGTAAGATAAGAGAATAGTGTTGGGTGGAGATTGTTTCACTGTTAAAGTGTACTGAATAGGGTGGCTTTTTCATATTCTTTGGTTAACCTCAACACAAACTGTTCCATTTCAATTGGTTGGAGTTGCTTGCTTGTATATTAATTTTCTTATACGAAGTACCGTATATGTACCTACCCACATGCTTACATATACACACAATGATACATGTATAGGCTCATATTAACGTCATTCACCTTGTGCAACAACCCTAATAAATAGCAGGGATCCATACCATTACCGGAGGCACAAAATGTATAGCACAAGCCAACCTGGAGAATTACATGTTTTGCAATCTCTCCAAATTGTTCTCATTTTGTGGTCAAAGTTGCAGATTACATACACTTACCTACTTGACCCCACGCCATGTCTTCATTTCTTTAAGGGTCTGTTTGTTTGGCTGTAATTGGTTTTCATACTGGAATTTGAATTACTGAATTACTGGAATTTGAATTACTGGAACTTGAATTACTGGAACTAGAAAATGAATTACTGGAATTTGGATTCTGGAAAATGAATTACATTTCTGGAACCATTAAAATGAATTATATTTTCTGAAAAACATCTGAAAAGCGTTTTATGATGTTTGGAAAGATGTTATTTAAACCATTTTCCACTAGTTGAAGAGTTTTTTAAAATTATTATTACAATATTATAAAAATAATTATTTATCATAAAACTTAATATTATTTTAAAATATTAAATAATTTATTTATTATTAAATATATTTTATAATTTTATTAATAAAAATAATAATTTTTGTATATTTTAGTGAAAAAATATTATAAATTATATTATATTATTAAAGTAATAGTGTTATATATTTAAAAATATTATTAGTATTTTAAATATTTATTAAAATATTATTTAAATATATAAATAATATTTTATTATTAAAATATAAATTTTTTTATATATTATTAAAATAAAAATAATATCTTATATTATTATAATATAATTGATTATTTTATATAATATTAAAAATATAATTATATATTAAATATTAATAAATAAATAAATAATATTTTGATGAAATGATATTAAAATATTTTATTAATATTAAATTCATAAATAAAATTATTTTGATTATTTATTCTTTGAAGTGAAAAGTTCGAAAATGACTTACGGAAATGAATCCGTAAGTCATTTTACAAAAACACAAAGGAAATTCTGTTACTAGGAAAATGAATTACATTCCGGAAAACCAATTACGTTAAACAAACATGGGAAAACATTTTCCGGAAAACGAATTACGTAAACAAACACGGGAAAACATTTTCGGAAAACGAATTACGTGAACAAACACAAGAATTCAGGAAAAACCAATTCCGTAATTCCAATTACGGCAAACAAACACACTAATATACGTTACCATTTACATCAAATATTAATGGTTAATAGCTTGATTAAAAGTAATTTGATAATTAAATGATTAATTAAATGTATAATGCAAAAATATATATTCACTAATAATCATTTTGACTTACTAACGTTAAAGTACTACACATTCAAATAATAACATGATATATACATGTCTAAAATGATTACATGGTAAATGCTATATGTCATATTTATGTGTTATGATGTATAAAAATTTGTTTTAAAAATAAAACATTATGCTCGTACAATAAATAAATAAATATATATCTATAAGAAGCCATTTACAAGGTGGGAGGAGCTCTTATCCCTCCCATTCTTTTGATACCATAGTATTTTAAATCTTTTTAAATTTAAGTACCAACCAAATAATGCCTTTATCACTTCTAATATTAAATTTAAATACGGATAGACCCTTATACTTCTATTGCAAAGTAAATTAACCCCTTCAAATGTTTGTCCAATTAGTCATGGATGTTTTCCCCAAGGAAAGTCCTAGGTTCAGTCATAAGAATAGTTTGCACAGCCATTATCAGAAACACAAATGACCAAAGTAATCAACAAACAGACAGACAGGCAAGGATCAATGAAATAGCAAACGTTCATGCTAAAACATTGGAACCACTTTTCATGTTTTTTATCGCACAACACTTGTGAAATGACCAGCTTAATGACACGAACAAAGAATAACAAACTGCATCGGAGCATAGCTCGACTTCGGAGAATAAAAAGAATGGCATGTTTATGCTTCAGACATAATGCAATCTATTGCCTGCTTGCATATGCCAGTCATCGTGGCCTCAGGGCCGTAGACCTGTATCCAGAATCAGTAACATAGTCAAGTAGTAATATTACTGTTTCCTTCATGAATATAATACAACATCGATAACCGTTACCTCTAAAAGATGTCGAATAATATACAATTTTTACAAGAGTGGATTGTGATCATACCTCGAGGGGTACTCGAGTTCCTCTCCAAGAGCACGCATCCTTGCCAAACCAGTTGATAGTTTGGACCACCTCTTCGAACATAGATGTGCATCCTCGCAGCTTTTAACTTGGCTTCCTGGAGTGAGGGGGAAGATAAAGGACTGGAATGTCAAAGGAAAATCATCTCGACGATGAAGTAAGGTTTAATTGTTTTCAGCTGAAATATACCTTTTCTCTCAACGCTCGAATAATTCCATTGAAAGTAGCACCAACATCGGTGAAGTTAGCAATGCCACCTCCAATGAGAAGGGCTCTCTTACGACCGTCAGGGTTCGCAGTGGCACACTGCAACATCATAAACCAGTAGAATTTTCTAAAAGCTCAAATGATGAAATTACTTAAACTTCTATAAGAAAAGCCTAAACCAGTCACAGTTCTTACATCGATAACGACTCTTGCATATTGCAAGACCTCCTCCTCATTTGGAGCTCCACTGTACTCCGCATAGTTGCCCAGTTCTGATGCATAACCTAAATCTCCTACCTAATTAAAAACAGAAATAAATCCTTAGAATGGCATCAAAGGATATCAAACCTGCAGCAAACAACAATAAGGTCAGTGAATGGAAAGCATAAAACACAGATCCACTAGATCACTTACTGTATCGGCATAAATAACACTGGCACCACCTCCAGCAACCATCGTCCAGATACGCCCTTTTGGATTCAAAACAGTGAATTTCAGAGATGCACTTGTCTGTGATGTTAAGCAAAGATTGTGATCAACAAATGTCCCTCAACCATGTGGAAAGAGATCTATACTGAAACACAAGCTACAACGAGAATGGCTAC
The DNA here is from genome assembly GCF_006381635.1 of Hibiscus syriacus. Lineage (NCBI taxonomy): Eukaryota > Viridiplantae > Streptophyta > Magnoliopsida > Malvales > Malvaceae > Hibiscus > Hibiscus syriacus. The sequence goes on from NW_024062410.1 coordinate 7,063, forward strand.
CTTTCATCCAACGAATGAATGAAGCTCTCTGTAGGGCTCAGGACTCTCCCAAAAGGCAGAGGAAACTCTATGTTACCCCACCTGAATTCAAAATTTTCTTTCAGTGAGAAACTATCTCTGTGATATATATAAATATATATTCTGAGAAGATATAGAGCTATCATGATTTCCCTGGAAAGAAACTTACTTGTTGAAGTTCTTGAATGCAGCAGTGTCATCCAGCTCTCCCCTCATATCCAATGGGTATGGTTCCCATTCACCAGTGCAAATGGATTCATCTCAAGAAAGCTGAAGTCAAGATCTGCAGCAAACAGAAAACATTGGCATAGATAACACGAGATAGTTATAGAACAAAACAATAATGTAACAGATTGAGATAACTTAAAAAAGCAGAGAATACTGCAAAAACAGAAGCGTCTACTCTTATAAAAGAGATGATGATACTTGAACATCATAGTGAAAATTACTTGACATTTTTGTGATCCTTTAAAATCCGGCATTTAAGTTATATAGATGGGATGATTGTTTTTTCAGTCATGCAAATTTTCTGCTTAGTGAATAAAAACATAGAGCCAACAGATCTGAAACCATCGGTCCCAAGTACCTTGAAAGAAAGAAAAGACACCCATGATGAAGTCACCAATCTTCCCTCGAACCTACATCATGCAAAAATGAAATTAACACTAGCTATATAAATGCAACGCAGTATAGCTTAAGAGACTATACCAGCATTTCATATAATACATTGCAAACTAAGTATAGATGTTAATGATATAGAATAAACACCAAACAGATTCAATTAAAAGTTAAAACGAAATAAACGGCATGTAAAATACTAAAGAAACTCACTTCCAAAGGAAGTGTAGCTATCAGTGGAGCACAAGTTTCCAGGGTCATAGGTTTGCTAGTTGGAAGGAAGATGGTCTTAACCTGCAAACTCACATGTGAAAAACATGTCATATTTTAAAGGCATATATTCATCAATGCTTAAGTAATTCGATCAACTGAAACAAAAGGCTACGGCAAACTATATAGTAAAGATTGACAACAACCTTATCCCAATTCTCTTCAATTTCAATACCTCCACATTCTGAAAAGCTGATGGTAGAACCAAGCCTTTCAGAAACAATTGAAAGGTAATATTCTTGCTCGTGAGGAACAAAAGGTTCTACAATGAATGTCGTATTGGAGCTTTGCAACCGCCCATCTCAACCTAAATAAAAATAAATAATCAAGGCTTATCGAAAAATTAAATAACCAAGGATTCAGATCAGTGTTAACTGTACTTATTTAAAATGTAACAAGACAGGGCAGTTTTCTCCAATTCATTTAGTACAAATGAAAATACTTGAACAAAAATTACACTGTGTTGGATTAACTTCAAGTTTTATAGTTTTCTTGAATCGTTGGATTAAATTAGTTTAATAGCTGAAATTAAAGCTTTTAATCGAGGATAATCCACTTTTTCGTAAAAATCTACTCATTTCCTACCATTAATTTATTGCATCCATTTTCCGTCATCCTACTGTCCAGAAAAAAAATGTAAAACTTAAAATTCTCTGCGTCAACAGATCCTACCTCATATATATATATACACACACAATTCTAAATAAATGAATTGTGAAACTAATTAAGAGAAAATTGAAAAGAAATGGCAGCTGCAGCTGAGACAGTAAGAAAATTGTTACCTCAGTGCCAAGGCGTGCTTTAACGAATTCAACAACTTTAGCAAGATCTAAATTGAGAGCAACCAAGCCACTCTTTCCACGTTTCCCGAACAACATATCTGGTTTGACAACCAATCTGGTGGACGAAAGCCATGGCTGTTCGTTCGCTAACTCGGCGAAATCAGTAGATTGAGTCACCTAACAAAGCAACAACAAAATCAGCATTGACTGGAGAGACTAACGTAAGGAGTAGCAGTTCCGTGTTGACTCATATCATACAACTTTTGTAGTTTGGTTGCATTTCAATTGTACAAATAAAAAGAGTAGCAATTCCGTTGTTGACTCATATCATACAACTTTTGTTGTTTGATTGCATTTCAATTATACAAATAAAAAGAATTCGGTTCAATTGATTAAAAAAAAGGATGATAAAAGAAACCTGAGCAGAGCGGATTTGAAGATCGATATTAGCGAGGCGTTTGAGGTGCTGTTTGAGAAGTCGCTTGGAATCGTACTCTCTGATCTTCTTGCGAGCCATTGTTTCTGTGATTTGAAGATCTGAATCCAAACACAGAGGGCCGATGCTTTTGCTTTGTAGTTAATAGAAGAGGAAGAGGTAGATAAATTGACAGGAAGGAAGGCTGGTTGGGAGAGGAGTGAAGAAGACTGGTGGGGTTGGGTTAGGTTGGGTCAGGCAGCTGAATGGGTGGGTGAGTTGGTTAGGGATGAAATTGAATATTTTATAAAGTTCGATATCAATATCGATTAGGTATTGATTGTGTGTCATAATTGAGATATAGAAATTTTGAATGGCTAATTTGAAGTTTTATTATGGGCAAATAATGTAAAATTTTAAATTTTTAGTATATTTTTAATTCAAATTTGGTTTGACATGTATTTTTCATTTTAGTATAGATATAGAGTTTATATAGTGTAAGTATTCAATTAACTTAAGTCGAATTGCGTGAAAAAATAAAGTTAATTGACTTAATAAGTACTATTTATTATTCAATTTATTTAAAAAAACTAATTAGATTTATAAAATTTGAATCTAGTCGAATTAAATATATTTATTTAGTATTGAGGTCAGAGGTTCTATATGCGAGTTTTGTTCTTCATGATCAATGTTGTGGTATTTTGATTGAGAAAAAAATGCTTGTAAGGATGGTCAAAAGGTATATAAAATTCCATATGTTGGGTTGTGTAGCACCCTCAGATCGATGTGGGTGACCCGATCTGATCTGATGTGTCACATTAGGGTTATCGGAGCGACCCACAATAAAAATCAATAAAAAAAATTTTGTTAATCCATTTAAAACTGTAAAATAACTTATAGATAGAATACAAGTTCATAAAATCATTCGTATATTATAAATAAAATTAAAATCATGCAAGTCTCAGACTCAATATATATAAAAATATCAAATGTGACCTACATGCCCCCTAATTACACATTGTATTGTACTCTGCAAGTAAAGCCGAAGGAACTCCCAAAACTTAAGTTGATAGTTGCACTGAATCGATTATTTTAACATAAAATAGTGAGTAAATAGTGAGCTTTGGGAAGCTCAGTAATACAGAACTATCAGATGAATGCAATAGGTCATCGAGTATAAGGTAAAGCACAAATTCCTTAGTGGGATAGTCATCATCAGATTCTAGTGGTGAATTCAAACTTCATTAGCAAAGTCTTCAATTACAAACAGTAATTTACGGTCTGAAGGAAGTATTCAGAGAGAGAGAAATTCAGAAGATTGAATTGAGGAGTCTAGTGTATTCCAACAAAACAGAGAAATGTGTACAGATCCTTTAAAAACATTAGTAGTTTAAAACATATTTTTAAAACCACAGTGTTGAGTTAATCGATTGAAGGAATAGGCCAAGAGGGGTGTGAATTGGCAAGAAAAAATTTGGTGGAAACTTTTACAGAAAATTGAAAAATATTTGCACAGCAATTTAGAGTGGTTCGACTTTCTCAACCAAAGTCTACGTCCACTACCTTGGCTATCCACACTAAGGATTTTCCACAAATTCACTAATTTGTCTTTCTTTTGAGGGCAAATAGTAACCTTACACCTCCCTCAAGAATTTACCCCAAATTCTTGAGAACACTATCTCCCAAAGAGAACAATACAAATTTTGCAAACTTACAAGAAAATCCTCACAAGGAAAGATGTTTGCATAATTCTAGAACAAAGAAAGAACACTCAAGAATAATACAATTGACACAACAAGTGTTCTTGAAAGCAAAAATGAATATTGAATGAATAGGCTTGAAAATGCTCAAACTTGAGGTTTGATGCTTTCTCTTTGATTCTCTCTTGATTCTTTTTCTTGTTCTTTCTTCTTATTGATCAATGGCTTCTAAGCTTGTTTAAATACTCTTTCAATTGATTATGAATGTTTGGGATGATTAGTGGAGTCAATAGACCCGTTTAAGTGTGAAAACAATTAATAAAACTGCTTGGAGAGTAGGGAGAATCGGTACCCCTTCATAGGGAATCGATTCATGCAGTGTAAAATTTCAAATATTTCTACCATTACACAGGGGGGAATCGGTACCCCCTACGGGAGGGGAATCGGTTCCTCCAAGCAATCTGTTATTTCTCGGTGCAAAAACCATTCAGGGGGGAATCAGTTCCCTCCTTGGGGGAATCAGTTCCCTCTGGGCAATCTGCCCATTTTGGTTTTAGATTTATTAAGAAATTCTTTTTGGCTCGATTAAGGCTCGAAATACTTTGTAAATTTGTTTAAAAGATTAAAACATATTTTTACACTTTAGTAAGGATTAAAATGAACTTTGAAAGACTTGGAGTAATATTTTGATATTCGAATAATTATATCGACTATACTTAGAAAATCTTTTGTAAAATCTTAAAATTCATTTAACTTAATTTGTTATATCGAAACATCAAAATGTTTTCAACAATCTCCCCCTTTTTGATATAACAAAACATAAGTAATTTTAAGTTTTCTTGAAAATAATTTTTAAAATCAAAAATTGAGTTTGAAAAATTACTCCCCCTTACTCTAACACTTATCTCCTTTTTGTTAAATAAAAATACTCTAAAACTTCTTAAACAAGGTTTTTGAAAAACTTAGTTAATTGATAATTAGAAATTTAAAGCTTAAGCTGCTAAAATCACAATCAAGAGAAGACGTTAGCCATTAGTTTCATAATCTAATATTCATAAACGATGTGACATGGAAAAATTGGTCATATATCTAACATGATGTAAATGATGCACAAAATAATAAACATTAAGCTCAAAAATAAAATTCAAAAAGACCAAAAATATAAATAAGTTCAAACCATTCCAAAACATAAAAATCCAACATTCATATCAAATTCAAACATCCAAAACATTCAAAATGTTAAAACAATAATTTCTAAGTCTCATCTAAGAGAACTAAAGCACGACAAGAATCAAGCATCCGTAGGTGGATCGGAGGGAGGAAAATGAGCTCACATTGCGGCCATCTCATGTGTGAGCGCATTAATACGTTCATTCATTGTTGGGTTACTCTCGCGAATCTCCCAGAGAATTTCCAATTGTTGAGCTCCCATAGTGGACAAATGGGATTCTATGGAAGAAAATCATGACTCCATAGATGCATACCGGAAATAGAATATCTCCATAAACGATTGAAAATATAGATGCATTTGATCTTCTCCTGGTTCATTGAAGCACGAATTAAGAATGGTCATATTTGGATCATCGGGATTAGGATTAGGAAATTGTTAGATAGGAGGTGGATTTGGACACGAATTAAGAATGGTCATATTTGGATCATCGGGATTAGGATTAGGAAATTGTTAGATAGGAGGTGGATTTGGAGGTGAGTTTGGTGGTTGGTTTGATGGACTAGAGGATAGCCTAGAACGTTTGTGAGACATGACTTAAGAAAATCGGAATAGAAAGAGTAAACTGCAATTTTAAACACATGTATGCAATATAATCAATCCCAAAACTCAATTGAGACCGCAATATTTCAAGGTTCACTAAACTGAATCCTATTGAGCAAAATTTTAAAAACTATTTGAAAAATTATGTTTGAAGATCAAAATATGAATAGTTCTCATGAAAACAACATAATTGAATCAAAAACATTAATTAAACCATTGAGTTTCGAATATTTTTTTAATTTGAAATTCAAAAAAATATTCTTGAAAATTGAGTGTTTTTATGAAATTGGTTGTAAAATTTAGTTTCTGAACACTAAACAATCAATGCCCGATATAATGTTCATCCTAGAACTAATCAAAACTAGTTCTAAGTTCAAAAATTATAAAATAGGGGTTTTAGAGATATTACCTTGAGAAATTCGGATTTTGTGAGAATGAGATGATTTTTGCACTAGTTTGATGATTCCAATAGGTTTAGGAGATGAAAAATGATTGAAATCCGATTTGTTTTTGATGATTTTGGCAAAAGTAGAGATTTAGGGAGAGAAGAGAGAGAACGACGTGAGAGAAGAGTAATAAAGGGTTTTGAGAAAATAGGGTATTTTGGGCTTGTAATATCCAGACCCTGTGGGGGGTATTGATTCCCTAAAGAGGGGAATCGGTTCCCCTGCAAGTGGTTATCGATTCCTCCTGCACTAAAATTCAAAAATCTATGTATAAACACTCAAGTTGCTAAATTAATTAGCTTTAGTGGTATTGGCAACTCATATATGAAAGTTAATCATGTTCAATCAATCAAATCTATCTTTAAGCATTATTTAAACATATAATTAATTTTCACTAAGAATCATAAACTCCCCCTAACTATTAGTATGGAATGCATTCAAAAATGTTATTTTATAAGTATTTTCAAATCTAATTTAAAAGTGCTAAAAATTATTTTAAACACTTAGTGAAGATATGTCAGTTAAACCTAATTCTCTCCTAAGTGTCCAAAATCTTTCTTTGTCTAAAGGTTTTGTAAAAATATCCGCTATTGATGCAAAGTATCAACAAATTATAGAATTACATCTTCCTTAGCGACATGGTCTCTAATGAAGTGATGTCTAATTTCAATGTGCTTAGTTCTAGAGTGTTGGATGGGATTTTTAGTGAGACAAATAGCACTAGTATTGTCACATTTGATAGGAATGGTACCTACTTCAATTCCATAATCAAAAAGTTATTGTTTCATCCATAAAACTTGTACACAATAACTACTGGTTGAAATGTATTTCACTTCAGTGGTAGATAATGCAACACAATTTTGTTTCTTTGAAAACCAAGAAATCAATATATTTCCAAGGAATTGGCAAGTACCAGAGGTGCTTTCCTATCTAATTTGCATCCTCCATAATCCGCATCAGAGAAGGCATGTAAGCTAAAGCTAGAGTCTCTAGGATACCAAAGTCCTAAACTATGAGTGTCTTTAAGGTATCTAAAGATTCTCTAACAGCTAGTAAATGTGATTCCTTAGGACATGATTGAAATCTAGTACATAAGCAAATACTAAACATAATGTTCGGTCTACTTGCGGTTAGATAAAGCAAAGAGCCAATCATTGACCTATATAATTTAACATCCACACATTTACCTCTTTCATCTTTGTCAAGCTTTGTTGATGAGCTCATTGGAGTGTCATGAGGTTTCCCATTTTCCAATCCAAACTTCTTGAGCATATCCTTGACGTACTTAGCTTGATTGATGAAGATGCCATCTTTTCTTTGCTTGATTTGGAGTCCCAAGAAAAATGAGAGCTCCCCCATCATGCTCATCTCGAATTCACTTTGCATTAGCTTAGAAAATTCTTGGCACATAACATCATTAGTAGAACCAAATATTATATCATCAACATAAATTTGAACTACTAATAAATCTTTACCTTTATGCTTTAAAAACAATGTAGTGTCAACCTTCATTTTTGAAAAACCTTTTTCAATTAAAAAGTTTGACAATCTTTCATACCAAGCTCTAGGAGCCTGTTTTAAACCATAAAGTGTTTTTGTCAATTTAAGAACATGATTTGGAAATTTGAATCTTCAAAACCAGAAGGTTGTTCCACATACACTTTTTCTTTTATAAAACCATTTAAAAATTCACTTTTAACATCCATTTGATATAATTTAAATTCATTGAAGCATGCAAATGCTAATAACATTCTAATTGCTTTCATCATAGCTACGGGAGCATATGTTTCATCATAGTCTATGCCCTCTTCTTGAGTATACCCTTGAGCAACAAGTCTAGCCTTGTTTCTCACTATATTACCACTTTCATCAAGCTTATTCCTAAATACCCATCTAGTACTTACAGTAGACTTATTAATAGGCCTTTCAACTAATGTCCATACTTTACTTCTCTCAAATTGATTTAACTCTTCTTGTATAGCCATAATCCAATGTTCATCATTTAATGCTTCTTTAATATTCTTAGGCTCTATGCATGAGATAAATGCAACATAATTACAAAACTTTATAAGAGAAGATCGAGTTGTTACCCCTTTGGATGGATCACCTATTATTTCACCATCCTTGACATATTTGTATTCCCTTGGGTAAGAGACTTCCCTTTCTTCAATGGTTGGATTCTCGAGAGGATCTTGAGTTTCCTCATATTTTGTTTCTTCCTTTGATGATGGTTTTCCAACGTTATGTCCAACGTCATTTATGTTTATAATACCTACATCATCATTCGCACAAGAATCCTTCCTCGGAAGGAGATTATCATCGAAAACATCATGTATAGATTCTTCTACAACTAAAGTTCTTTTATTAAATACTTGATAAGCTTTAGAATTTAAGGAATAACCCAGAAAAATTCCTTCGTCACTTTTAGCATCAAATTTGCCAAGATTGTCTTTACCGTTGTTTAAAACAAAACATTTACATCCAAAAGGATGAAAATAACTAATGTTAGGCTTTTTATTTTTGAAAAGTTCATAAAGAGTTTTCTTCAAAATAGACCTAATCATTACTCGATTTATAACATAATAAGCGGTATTTGTGTCTTCTGCCCAAAAATATTTTGGCAAATTGTTTTCACAAAGCATGGTTATAGCCATTTCTTCTAAAGTTTTTATTTTTCCTCTCAACAACTCCATTTTGTTGAGGGGTTTTAGGTGCTAAAAAATTGTGGCTAATACCATTAGAATTAAAAAACTCAGTAAATCCTAGATTTTCAAATTCAGTGTCATTATCACTCCTAACACTAGTTATAGAGTAACCTTTTTCATTTTGGATTACTTTTGAAAACGTGATGAATTTTTCTAATGTTTCATCTTTAGTACTTAAGAATAGAACCCAAGTATATCTAGAATAGTCATCTACCAAGACAAATGCATATTGTTTTCCACCTAAGCTAGTTGTTCTAGATGGCCCAAAAAGATCTAAATTGATCAATTGTAATACTCTACTAGTGGATACGTCATTAATGGATTTAAAAGAAATTCACTTTTATTTTCCTTTAGCACAAGCGTCACAGATTTTATCATTATCAAATTTTAGCTTTGGCAACTCTCTAACTAAATCTCATTGAATTAACCGTTGCAAAACACTCATACTAGCATGTCCTAGTCTCCTATGCCATAACCAACTATCATGCTCATCCTTAGCAACTAGGCAAAAATTAGTCATATCTATAAAATCTAAATGCACCATCTATATGTTTCCTATTCTATGACCAACAAACATAATCTAATTAGATGCAATGTCTATGACTTTACAACCATTAGTTTCAAACATGAAATTGAATCCCTTATTGCATAATTGACTAATACTCAATAGATTATGCTTCAATCCATTCACATATAAAACATTCTTAATTTGTATGGAAAATGTATTACCTATAGTACCTATACCTTCAATGTGACCTTTTGAATTATCACCAAAAGTCACTTCTCCTCCATTTTGGCGTTAAGCTCTATGGACCGGCTTTTGTCTCCGGTCATGTGTCTTGAGCATCCACTATCAACGTACCATGAATTTGAATTTGTTTCTCTTGTCTTGTAACAATGCTCATTTTCCTACAAACATAGATTAATTTTTTATTTTTGGTACCCAAATCTTTTTGGGTCCATATTCATTAGTTTCCAAAAATCCTAGTCCCCTTAGGTATCCATTTGTGTAGGATATCCTTATATTTAGTAGCAATGAGTTCTTTAGGAACCCATATACTTATAATAATTTTTCCATTTAAGGTTCGTTGAGAACTTCTATGATTGTAGTTTTTAAAACTTTTTCTAACAAAGTTGGATTTTGAATTTTCTTCTTTTTCAAAATGTTTTGATCTAACTTTATCAAAAGAAGCTTTAAGATCATCAATTTTATTTTTATGATCATCATTGACTCTTGAAAGTAAATTATGCAAATCACTATTTTTCTTTTTTAAATTCATTTAATTTGATTTGCAATTCTTTGATCTTACTTTCAAGCTCATTGTTGGTCTTGGACTTAAGACTATTTTCATTTTTCAATTTTGAAATATCATTTTTGTATTTTGAAAATAAAGTCTTATAATTCGAAGCCAAACCATTATAATCCTCTAATAACTCATCATAAGATAAATCATCTGAATCAAATGAGTTAGAGGTTACCTTAGAGCTATCCCCGATGGCCATCAAGCACAAGTTTTCAACTTCTTGTTCCTTTTCATCGGAGCCTTCCTCATCGCTCCATGTAGCCACATGAGCCTTGTGATTCTTCTTAGATTGACCATTTTTCTTCAATTGAGGCCAATCAGATTTTTGGCATTCCCCGGTTTTTTACATTCATAGCAAATAATGGGGTCATTCTCCTTTGGTTCAGTTTTGAAGTCTTCATTTCGTTTGAATTTTCTTCCTCGGTTGGGCCTCATTAATTTTCTGAACCGTTTGGCAAATAATATCATTTCCTCATCATCGTCATCTTCATCCGAATCACTCTCATCTTTTGTGGATTTGAGAGCAACTCCAACGTTCTTCTTTTTTTCCTTCTCTTTTGGTGTCTCATCAATCTTATCGAGGTCTACCTCATCTTGAAGCATCATTTCATGAGTGATGAGTGAACCAATTAGTTCTTCAAGGGTTAAGGACTTTAAGTTCTTAGCCTCGATAATTGTCATCTTCTTTGATTGCCACGATTTTGGAAGTGAGTAAACCAGCTTCCTCACAAGCTTTTCATTTGGAATGATCTCTCCATATGATTTGAGACCATTGACAATCGTGGAAAATCTATCCGTTGTAGCTTTGATATCTTCATCCGGTTTCATCATGAAATTTTTATAGCTATGAGTTATAAGACTAATTTTAGATTCTTTTACCTCGTCAGTGCCTTCATGAGTGACTTGTAGTTTGTCCCATATTTCTTTGATGGTTGTACAAGATGAAACTCTTTCATATTTATCTGGTCCAAGAGCACAAAAAATAATATGGATGGCTTTGGAGTTGAGCTGGAACATTCTTATCTCTCCTCCACTCCACAATCTCGGGTGAGTGGAAGGTTTGATGTATCTATCTTCTATGACATTCCATGCTCCCCATGTCACTTTCTTGAATGAAGTACATCATTCTATTCTTTTAATAAGCATAGTTAGCTCCATTGAAGAAAAGAGGCTTGTTGACGGGCATTGAATCAAGAACGAAGTCGGAGTTTAAAGCGTAGGCCATTGATGACTTGAATATCGATGTAACTCTTCCCGAATATACTCAAGAGTTGATTAAACCTTCAAATGAGTGAGGCTCTGATACCAATTGTTGAGTTAATCGATTGATAGAATAGGCCAAGAGATGGTGAATTGGCAATAAAATTTTTGGTGGAAGCTTTTGTAGAAAATTGAAAAATATTTGCACAACAATTTAGGGTGGTTCGACTTTCTCAACCAAAGTCTACGTCCACTAACTTAGCTATCCACACTAAGGATTTTTCACAAATTCACTAATTTGTCTTTCTTTTGAGGACAAAGAGTAACCTTACATCTCCCTCAAGAATTATACCCCAAATTCTTGAGAACACTCTCTCCCAAAGAGAATAATACAAATTTTGCAAACTTACAAGAAAATCCTCACAAGGAAAGATGTTTGCACAATTTTAGAACAAAGAAAGAACACTAAAGAATAATACAATTGAGCACAACAAGTGTTCTTGAAAGCAAAATGAATATTGAATGAAATAGGCTTGAAAATGCTCAAACTTGAGGTTTGATGATTTCTCTTTGATTCTCTCTTGATTATTGTTTCTTGTTCTTTCTTCTTATTGATAAATGGCTTCTAAGCATATTTAAATACACCTTCAATTGATTGTGAATGTTGGGGATGATTAGTGGAGTCAATAGAGCCGTTTAAGTGTAAAAACAATTAATAAAACTGCTTGGAGCGTGAGGGGAATCAGTACCCGTTCATAGGGAATCTATTCATACAGTGTAAATTTTCAAATATTTTGACCATTACACAGGGAGAATCGGTTCCCTCCGAGCAATCTGTTATTTCTCGGAGCAAAAACCATTCAGGGGGAATCGGTTCCCCCTTGGGGAAATCGGTTCCCTTTGGGCAATCTGCCCATTTTGGTTTGAGATTTATTAAGAAATGCTTTTTGGCTTGATTAAGGCTCAAAATACTTTGTAAATTTGTTTAAAAGATTAAAACATATTTTTACACTTTAATAAGGATTAAAATGAACTTTGAAAGACTTGGAGTAATATTTTGATATTCGAATAATTATATCGAATATACTTAGAAAATCTTTTGTAAAACCTTAAAATTCATTTAACTTAATTTGTTATATCAAAACATCAAAATATTTTCAACACACAATGATACCTCTAATCGGAACGATATGCAGTTCCCTATAACTGCATCTATAAGTACTTACCCTAGGCCCATTGAGCGTAGGTGGCAACCTAAGAGAGCACCTTAGGTCCATAAGGTCTTACCCTAGCCTGAAGCATAGGTGCCCACCTGAGGGGTATGCCCTCATGCCCATAAGGACATACCCAATGCACACAGTAGATGAGCCACCCTAAGGGAGTACTTTAGGGTTAATATGGTATTACCATATGCCTATTAGGCCTATGAGCCCACAAAAGTGTCGTCTTAGGTCCATAAAGAATTACCAGCTTGATTAGAGCTGAACCTATATACTCTAGAATCCTACCCAGACAATATCCCAATAATTAGTTCATACAGTAAACAGTAGATTACATGATCCATAAATCAGGAATGATTATATTTTCCAGTGAAAACATGTAATCATAGAACATATATCATGTAGCCATAGTTCATAAATAGTAAATTAATTACATCGCTAAATTTGAAATTTCAGAAAATCACATTTTAAAACAGGTAAACTAATTATATGGCACATAAGGAACATACTAGAGAATCCAGTTATTTTCCGGAGGTTCTTAGTATTTATCAAGCGAGGGAAACACGAAACTTCTGTAAACTAATTGAATTTCATAAATGAGGTCCCTATGAAAAGGGGGTTTGATAGCTAACAGATTCATCAGCCATTCGGAAAGTGATTTATTAAGATCATATAGTATTCAGACATTTTTTAGAGGCACTAAGTAATCAGGAAGGTATTCAGAATCTTTTACATCAGAGTTACTTGATATTTCAGATATGACAAGAGTAATTTAACCCAATGAGAGTAAAACAACAATTTATATTATTTAGGATTTATATCGAATTATTAGGATTTCGAGTCAAATTAAACTAACCAATCCTAACTCTACGATACTTACCAATCATTCAGACCGATGTACTTCACCATTATTTACTTCTTAATACTGATTGCCCTAGTTAAACTGATCACCTTCAGAATCATCATTGAATGGATCTTAGGAAGACGGACATGTATTCCAATGGCATTTATTTCATTTCTATATTGCAACGATATCAAAAAATGTCGACGTGCTTGATTTGTGATTCCTAACCCTTATAGACGATACAACATATAAGTTCATCAGCATTTCCAGACTTATCCAAGTCATCAACTTAATTTCAGGTCATTGAGCATTCAAGTTTATCTGGGAGTTTCCAGAGTAATTCGATTGTTTCAATAATTCAGATACGTACAATACATTTTATTCAGTTCAACATTTAACCTTTAACGAGATTAATCAGAATTTACAAGTCTTGAGATTAATTGACATACTAATTAAATCACTGAACTTAGATTTATCTCTTATTGATCTTTTAGTTCCTTATAGGAGTCAATTGAGTCTTATTGGGTTTACTATCTTTATATCGTATTCCATTCGAGTCCATCAATAATTAAATCTATGTAATTGACCAATAACTTCAATCATACATTAACAAATCACCCACATGTACCATCAACCATGCATAGGCTTGTAAAGTATTACCTCGATTTATGAGGTATATCAATTGACAAATTAAACTCCATTTAATCACCCTCGAACTTGAATTCCATGTCCCATAATGTCTCGGATGCATGCCAAAATAAATTACATCAAAAATGGATTTTAATCGGGAAAAACATATCAAATCCTAAGATAAAACAATGAAAAATATCTTACCGGGTTCAGATTTGGAAAAAACATACTTCAGATTCGGACTCAGGACGTCAAAAAACATAAAATATGTCTTTTTATAAATTTTGACTTTTTTCGTCAAAGTCAATGGTCAAAATGGTCAAAGCTCAAAGTCAAAGTCAATAGGTTTGGTTAACAATCTGGTCAAAATCAATGGTTTGGGTCAAGGTTAATGGTTTGGGTCAAGGTCAATGGGTTAGACCGATTTAGTTTGACTCTGGTTGGTTTGGGTTGACTCAAATTGGTTCAGGCTTGTTTGGTATACTTGGATCGTTCTAAAAGGAACCATGACTGGAGTAGAAGCCCAACACACACTATCGGTGCCTGGCTGCGTGTACAACATTAGCGAGAAATGTTTGATAACTCCGTAAAATGACTCTATTTTTAGTCTTTTTACTTAAGTTATTGGTTGTCTAAACATTGTTGTCATAGAATTTAGTTGCATTTAAGTCATATTTGCATGTGGTGGATAAGTTTTGCCTAGGTAAGATTTATTTGGTTTAACTGATGTTACTGAGGAGAAAGGGTTTTTATGGGTTATGTCTGTGCAGGAAATGACTTAGGAAGAACCTTTCAGCCGTGACAATATTTCGCAAGGGCCAGTGGAACAAAGAAGATGAAGACAGTGTGGAACAAATTTTTATTGTCACAACAATATTTATCTTATAAGTCTGAAGCGGATCTGACGAATTGTTGATGTCAATGCTAGTTGTATGTCCGACTTCACGTGTAATCAAGCCTTCCAAGTTCTGACCATATCCAGTTACCTTTTCATCTATAGAACGGACAAGTTAATACGGGTATTTAGGGAATATTTAATTACACAAAACCCTAGGAAAATTTCCATAATAAATACCCAGTCACAGCGGCCAAAAAAGGAGGTAAGGATAAGGAAAATTTACCTTATGTGTAGAGTAAGTAGCTGCAATACCTTACCTTCCACCATTCTCCAACTCGACCGTCCTTGGTAACCTCCATAACCAGGTTATAGCAGAGTGGCAGTCAGGCCTCGAGAGAGACTGGCCGACAGTGTAACCCTCTCAGACCGATGCGGATAACCATATCCGATCTGGGGTGTCACATTAGGCCCACTGGAGTGACCCACCGTAAAAATAGCAGAAAATTTAAAACTTTTCTTAAATCATGTAAACTCATAAAATCATTTATGAATGCAAAATAAAATTTATTAGTATTCGAAATAAAACAGATTTTCAGACTCAGATATAAAACAAAATACAATTACAACCCCATAATCACATGTACCATACTCTGCAAGCAACGCCGGAAGAACTTCTTTATTGATGTCGATAGATGCACTGATATGATTCTTTTAACCTGAAAAGGTTAGTAACAGAGTGAGCTTTGGAAAGCTCAGTAATACAGAACTACCAGATGATGCTGAAGAATGTGCATACACAGAAAAAATATATTTCTTTATCATTTTAGACATCTACAGATCTTTATGTTGAGCAGAGATCCTATTGATATTTCAAGTAGTAACAAACAGTGAGATTTCAGTTCAAAGAAATATTTCAGATGACTGAGTTCAGGAGATCAAAATAGGTTATCTAGTGTGGTCCCGTAAAACCAGTGAAAAGATACGAATTTTTTTAAAATATATTTTTAAAAACATAACATTACCCCCATCCTTTCACAATCTGTTTGTGTAAGTTCCCCAGAACCATACACCCAACCCACACAACCTGTAAGGCCCTGAGCACAAAGCCGAGGAACCTGCAGAAATACTTCCTCCAACAATACCACCCAAATAAAATATTTTTTATCCGTAAATGGAGATATAAGAAATCAAAACAGAATTCAGATCAAATATCATAACAGAATCCAAATCAGAAATCAGAACAAAATTTAGATCAGAAATAAGAACATAATTCAGATCAGAAATTATAACATAATTCAGATCAGAAATCAGAACAAAATTCAAATCGAAAATCATATAAAATATTCATGTAATTAGGGAACACACTAGTGTTTACAAATATTATTCAGAGATACTAGATAATCTTATCGGGCAGAGAAACACGCTTCTTCAGTTTACCGATAGAATGTCGGTAGTTAGAATCACTATTGGATGAGTTTATTAGCTGACGGAATCATTCATTATTCAGAATGTGATTTATCAAGATATTATTTTATTCATACATTTTTCTGAAGCTCTACATAATCAGTAGGGTATTCAGAATCCTTTACATCTGAGTTACTTGTGTTTTCAGATATGACCAGAGTGATTTGAGCTGATAAGGAAAAATGAAGATTCAGGACCTTTATAATCTATGTTGATTGATCGGATTATCGAACAACTCTAGATGAATAGTTCTCATAACTAATGCTTATCGACTGGTCAATTCATTGTCCTTCTAGGTTATTTATTTTTTTAATACCAAAATTTTTTATCCATAAATCATCTTAGGAATCATCGCTGAATAAATCTTCTAATGGTTTTTATTTCAGTTCCACGCTTCTACGATATCATGAAATGTTGACGTGCTTGATTTGTAGTTCATGACCCATAAAGACAATACATCATGTTAGTTCATTAGCATTCCCAGACTCATCCAATTCACTTGTCTAATCCTCAGTCATCAAGCTTACTTAGTTCACTTAGTATTCAAGTCAGAGTTTTCCAGAGTGATTCGTACATTTCTGAATTTCAATACATATTGTACTTCTGTTCACTTCAATTTGGTCTTCGTAGTTGATTTGTCTAACAAATATTCACTTTTACCTCTCAAGGGTATTTTTGTAATTTCTTAACAAGATAATTTCAGTATTAACTCTTAACGAAAATAATTATAACTTAGTGATCCTACGATTAATTGCTTTCTCGAACATTCTCTTATCTTGAAATGATTCTTTAACAGACTTCTAATATATTGCACAACCCTCTTGAGGTTAAAACCCGATTATCCAAATTTTCTAAGAAAAACTAGAATTTCTTATGCATATATGTAGTTTTATCAGATCAATATGTCTTTTCAAAGTTATTAATCAACTTCCGGAGATAATTCTTTTCATTTTATAACATAAGGGTATTTTCATAATTTTACCAAACTGGAGTATTCTCATAATTTCTCATCCAAGTACCTTTAACATTTAACCATTGATAATATAAATTATAAGTTACATATCCAAGGTTGATTCCTTTATCACTAATCACAGAACTTGTAATTTAATTCTAACAATCCTTTAATTTCTTATATTAGTTATCCGAGCCGTATTCAGTTATCGAATTTTTACCGCATTCATATCGAGTGTATGAATTAATTAAAAATCCAAATGAGACCAAACATGTTCATTCATGCATTTACCAATACCAACATGTTCCATAAAGCATGAAAAGGTAGTAATGTATTACCTCAATTTATATACCATATTGATCGACCATATAAATCCATTTGAACGCCCTCGATCTTTAATTCAACTTCCAATAATTCCTCAAATACATAACAATAGAAGTTTCATAAAAAAAACGGGGCTTAATTCTGAAAACGGATTGAATCGGATGATAAATCAGTGAAAAATAGCATATCGGGTCGAATTTGGCAAAATAGACCACAAAAACAGACTCAAGACATTAAAAAACATCAGGATAGGTATACCCGAAAAAGTCAACGGCCAATTAACACCGGTCAAAGTTCTGGTCAACTGCAGTCAACGGTCAATGGGTTAAGTCGAGATTGGTCGGACCGGGCGAGTCGGGTCGGACCAGTCAAACCAGTTTGTTTTTTTCTGTCCACACGCACAGGGGCGACCCATGGGGCGCGTGTGACGTTGTGAGGTGTCCAAAAATTTTCAAAAAAATTCTTAAAAATTATTTTAAAACATTTTGAGACACTTACCAAGCTTAGTTCAAAATTTTGAACGGTGGAGAGCTCGTTTTCGAAACATCGAAAACTTTGACTTCCTCACCCCTTCACGCGATGGCGATGACGTAGACACGAAGGACACCGGTGAACTCGGAACGATGCAAGGAACACGATGGTGTGGGAAATGTCGAAAACGGGTGGCCAGATCGACGTGAATCAACAGAAAACCAACGAAAATTGAGTTAAAACCGACGATACTTCCGATTGAAATTTACGACAAACGACGACGATTTATAATGAAAGATTTGAGGGGTTTTGTTCATCGGTCAACAACGAACACGATGGTGGTTTCGGTTCGTCGAACGGTGGTCGGACGGTGAATAGATCAGAGCTCAAAGTGGGTTATCCGGATGAGAAAAATTGAAGATTTATGCAGAAAAACTTACGGGGGAGATGCTTATAATTCTCTCTAAAAGAAAAATGGTTAAATTAAGAGTTTAGCCACTGAATTTCCTGCACTTTATATAATGATCTGCCAATTTTACGATTTTACAATTCAATCATCAATTTCTTCCAAAATACCACTTTAAATCCAATACTTTATAATTTCTTAATTTTAACCCCTAAATTGGGGTGTGATAGACAGAACAGGCGCGATGATGGTCAGAGTTGTCATGGCAGCCCCTATTTTGGGAGTCGTTCTTCCTTTGTTCTTAATTTTTTTTAATCTGTTTTGGGGCTTGTATTAAACGATGATACATTTGGATGATACTTTGGTAACACCATGATTTGCTTTACTTGGTGTTAGATTTTGTTTTGTCGAGACAATTATTTTATGGTTTATGAATGATGCATTATGATTTTTCTTAAGTCTGTTTTGTTCATTGTTTTAATATTTTGCCTTGACATTGTAAAAGTTTCGAGAGATGGTCTGATGCCTAGGTGAAACACTTCTAGACATTGTAAGAGCTTTCGAGAGATTTTCGTTTTTCTAAAAATTGATTCTTAGATTCAATAGAATTAAGATATATCTACGTGAACAATGGAATAGATCCGGGATGGTGATGTTCTAACCTTCGTACCTTAGAGATAAGGAGAGGGTTTTAATCGATTAAAAGGGATAGACACTTGAGTAGGATAGACAACGACTATAGTTCATGCTGGGGGTTATTGCTACAACAACAGTCTGACAAACCAAGGGTTGTAGTTAACTCTTAGTAGTATTGCCATAGAAACTGTCTTAAAATACTCAGTAATCCTGTCGGGCAGCCTAAGCATATCATAACAAATCCTTCCAGACTTAGAATAATTTCTCGCCATAGCAAAAGACTAACCTGAGTGCTCTGTGAAAAGTCTTAATATGTGAGGTTATTCTGAATATATTTGAGTCAACATTTTTCTTTGCCTTGGTGATTTTTATTTGTTACTTTTGCATATTTCCTTTGCATCGACCAATTTTTTCTACAACCACATTTCACAATATTCTCTTACTTTAGCAACACTTTGAAGCATGTTCGTGTAATCCATTGCTAATTGTTTTTCTGTTTTGACAAGAATTCAGGAACTAGCTCGTGAAACCTATTTCTAGTTGTGGCGAAACATCAAAACCCCTATCAATCCTTGAGGAGATGATAACTCACTTACCCTTTATTACTTGATTCGACTGTGTATACTTGTACATATTTGCTTACCTTATCATATACGTTTACAAGTGATCAAAGTTCCAGGTGATCTATCACTCCAAAAGCTTCTACACGCAACAATCAACCCAAATCAATACCAAAATCCAACCAAACATGAAATAATCAAACGGAAAAACAAATCGGAGCTTACTAATGCCAATGACGGAAGAAACGACGATAATGGAGCAACCCACCGGTTGGGTTTTAAACGAACGACGATGAAAAAGCCAACGGAGGTGGCGGTGAGATTATGAGCGAGGTGAGCAGAATCAAGGAATAACCGAGCGATGGGTGTAATACCCCAAATTTTGTCTACTGGCTAAAATATAAGTTTTGAAAGTTTAGTGGCTAAATTATAAACTTTGATAAGTTTAGGGATCAAAATTATAATTTTTGAAAATAATATATTTTAGCCTATAAATGAACATTTTGGATTAAAACAAATATTTTAATGGGAATCATATTTTCAGTACGAGATTTGTGTTAAAAGTTATAAAGCGGTAAAGTTTGGTATTAAAATAGGATATTATGATCGAACCGAAATTTTACGAAAATTTGAAAGATGTTATAAAATGGTTGGAAATATTTTTTTTTTATATTTTAGATCAGAGAAATTTGGCTTAGAACAGTGCAATTTTTCAAATTTGAAACAGTGGAACTTTAGTGACTAAAATGTAATTTTTAAAAATTGCATGGCCAAATTGAAAAATTAAAGCCAAATTGATTTAACTTTGACCAATGAATATTTTAATGGAGAATGTGACAATGCCAATTAGTAATTTTTAAGTTTCATTAATGGTAAAAATGAAATTTCTTAATAATTGAATAAAAAATTCAATTATATTAATATTTAGCCATGTGTTAAGGCTAATTATCATTAGAATAATCAAGAAAAAGTTGAGAATTTTCAGATTTCTTCTCTCCAAGGGCCGAAACTTCAAGTTCTTCAAGGTACAATTTTTATTTTGATTTTTGAAGCTATTTACTTGATTTTTGAGTTTACTTATTAGATAGAGAATTAATCTACATGAAATTCTCTATCATTTGATACCAAAATTCATAGTGAAGATGATTGTGTGATGAGATTTGTTGATTAGGGTTATGAAGAGTTTAGTGATTTTAAAGAGTTGTTGAAGGATTTTTATGTTTTTAATGTTAGTTATTATTTCTAAAGCATGTACAATGATTAGAATTAATTGTACATATGTATATAAGATTTGGCCATGTTAGGGTTTGTGCGAATGATGAGATTTTGATTCAATTTGATGTTGTGATGGTTGGAAATACATGAATTTAATCATAAGATGTTGAATTCATCAGGGTTTAAGTCTGTAAAAATGAAATTATATGTTGATTCAATTTGATGCTGTGATGATCGGGCTATGGGGGTTGTTGGACATTTTGCTTAATGTAGGCTTGTATTTGGGTTGTAATGTAGTTTGAGCCTGTTAAAATAAAATGTAATATTAGTGTTTTATTTAAGTATGTAATATGTATTTAATATTTTATAATAGTAATAGTATAATAAAACTTAACCGACTTTATATATATATATATATACTTATATATATATATATATAACTATAAAAAAATAAATTGTTACTGATAATAAAACTACAAAAAAACGTGCACACTCGTTTACTGACTCGCATACCATATATTCTCATGATAATACAATGGACAATAATACGAATTGAAATAGAGTAGTACAGAATTGATTTTACACAATACTATTGACTGTCAGACTGTTTAAGCAAAATTTTTATTACGGGTTTTGAACTAACAGTTAAATTTATAACTGTCAATATATGCAAATAATTTTATTAATCGCAATTGGATTTATACATGTTTAATTTTAATAATAGTTTTTATATGATATCACATGTTTTATACGTTAAAAGTTTTATTTATTCTATTATGTTGTCTCACTAAGTGAAAAATTTAGCGTGTGATTGGTTCACACATAGGTATTAAGCTAGCAAGCAAGGTAGAACACATACCAATGTCATTCCGAGGAAATCAAATCCGACACTAGAATCAGTAAGAACATCATGTTTTGTTGTATTTGTAGTTAGTGATATGTATATTAATGAGGTTTTAATTGCTTTAATGTTTATATTATTTATATAACGATTTATAACATAATATCTAAAATTGTTTTAAAATAGGGTAATATTAAGTATGATAAATAAAATAAATGAATAATACAATATTGAATTATGTTTTTAAATATTACATTATGGTTTTATGTGATTATTAGTTTTAAAAATAAAGAAATGCATTTTAAGATTTTAAATAAGCGTAATTTTAATATTTTTAAAAAGAAAATGTTTTTTATGATTGGTGTGACTTTAACCAGTATGCGGTGACGTATATGAGTTAAGGGTGTTATAGAGAGTTTAGAACTTATTGGGGCTGTAACAAAATGAGAGAAATAGGGTTTTACAATCCTGTTTCAGGCTTTAATACTAAAGCCCAATACACCTTCGTTTAGGGCTCCTTAAACGCGTGTGGGTTATCTACAAATGGAGGGTTTAAATGTTTACAATACTTGTAATTTGGTCATTAAATAAACTTATTTTCTCTTGATTTGACCCTCACTTTTGTTTCATGTTATATTTTCGTCCTTACTTATATGTTAGTATATTTATGTTGATTTTTGACTCTAGTCATGATATTTATATTGTATTCTTTTTCAGTCATTGTTTTTGATCTAATGTTTAAAGTTTGAGGGATTTATTACATGTTTGGTCCTTATTGTTTTATTTATCATGTGATTTAGTCCTTATGATTATTATCTGATTGGATTTTTGGTTTATTTTCATTCTTATCATATATATTTTGCTTTAATACATTTTAATCCTTATATGTTAGCTTATATTTTGGTTAGCTCACATTTTTATTTTTTATGACATTTTAATATATTTTAACTCGTATTTTTAATTTATTTTTATGACATTTCAAGTTAAGAAGTATCTTTTTATGACTTCCTTTAATATATTTTAACTCATGTTTTTTAAGAATGTTTATTGTAGAATGGGTATGAAAAGCATAACTTGATAGATGTCGTGCGATTCAAGACGACATTCGAACAAAAAATGAACTTGAAATAGATTGAGTTCGTTTTAATAAAAAAATAACGATAATTAGGTCAATCTTTTATTTTAATTTTAAGTCGTGAAATGTATATGTTATTTCCCTATCTTCTAAATTGCATGTTATGACATTGTATGTAATTATCAATATTCAATTTATTTTCAATTGGTGACATTCTTGATAATACTTGAGGAGGGAACATTTCTCGTATAGAGGAGAAATAGGTGTGATAGTCTTCCCATTGAAGGATGTGCAAATCTCATAATTTCTTTTTCGAATAGAAATTTCCCCTAAAAAAATAATTCAAAATAAATTAGTCAATGTTCAATAAAACGAATCACACTTTAATTTTTATTTTCACCATACAACAAATTATAAGCGACAATGTACCAATTTTGGGCGCTGTGGGGTGGTTACCCTTTTCTACGCGTAATCGACTCCCGAACTCTTTAAAATGATTTTTTGGTAAATGAGGACTAATTTTTGTTTGTTAAATGATTTTTTCTTAAAATTGTTTTAAAATACGTTTTTAGGTATTCAACCTATCTAACCTAAAGGACGATGACGACTCCATATCAATTTAATCAAATTAAAAGAAAAAATAAAAAAAAATCCCATATAAATCGTAATTTAGGGTTTTCTTTTAAAATTTAAACATTCGTTATCAAAAACGTTACGACAACCTCAGGCTGAAATTTTAAATTAGTGATGTATATAATAAAGGCTTAATATAAAAGCCCAAACTATACTCTTTTTCTCAAATTAATGTTTAAACTTCTTTTTTATCAATCCAGGTGCTTAACGTTATTATTTTAAATGCAATGGTCGTAATGACCGTTAAAAATCCCATTAATGACATACATCATATTTATATAATTTTGAAAGTTTTATTTAATATAAAAAACTTAAAATTTTATATTAATTTTAGAAAAAAACCTTAAAAGTTTATCAAATCTTAAAAAATCTAAAACTTTGAAAACTCTAATTTCAATCTCTATGCCCACGTCGTTTGTCACCGTTTGACACTGTTACCATTCATCGGACCTCCACCCAACGAGAAGCCAAACCTGATGACCCATAACCCATATACACGACGTCTTTGACAAAAGAAACGACGAACTGGAACCCCCAAAATCACGACACTCATGTAATCCGATGACACGCACGAAGACAAAGGAGACATCTTCGATTGTCGTGGCTGGAAAGGGAAGTACAGTTAGGGTTAGGATTAGAGATTTGTGACTTTTTTATAATTTTTAAAAATATAAGGTTCTTTTAAATATATTAATATTTTTAAGTTTTTCATTTATTTTTTTTTAAAAATTATCTAAATATGACACATGTCACTTAACAGACTTTTTAACTCCGTTATAGTCGAGATATTTAAAGTAATAATATTTGTAACATTAGACATTTAAATTAACCGGAAAAAAAATTCAGTACCACTTTAAAAACAATAGTATAATTTGGGCACTTCTTCTATATTAAGCCTATAATAAAATGCAATCTAAAAGAAAACATTTGCCTTCCCCGCCATTTATAATTTTTTCCCCTCTTGCAACTCCCATTGCTCAGATTTTTCATTGTTTCTCTTAAAATCTTCGATTCCCAAAATCGAAGGGAAAAGAATTTTCCGAATTTTCCTCTAATTTTCTTCGCTCCCCCAACTTCGTTTCTCCCTTTTTGGGCCAAATAATTTGTTTTACAAGCCTCGAATTTTGGATTATTTCTGTTTGCGGCTCTATTTGAAACCCTAACCCTAATTTCGATTTCTCCAAGTTAGTGTGCGGCCGCCGCTGAGGCAATAAGCCTAATTGATTTCCAAGCCAGGGGATTCCAGACTGGGAATTACTGGAAATTGTCTGCAGAGTTGGGAAACGTGAGTTTTTCTTGTTGTATTCCTTTTGTCTCAGTGCTTTTTTTAGTATTTGGAACCATTCGGACCCTAATTTGCGTTTGAATTTGTGTTTCGTTTGATTAGAAGTTGAAGTGTTAGACAAATTCCATTGGTGTTTTCGACATGTAATGCTGGGTTTTTATGTGTTTTCTAGTATTAATTTGCGAGACTTGAACTTTTTCGAACTTTAAATTCCTGGGTTTCGATTTGAGTTTTATGAATCCTGTTTCATGAGGACTGTGGCATGTTGGGATATTGCATTTTTTTTCTTTGACTTTTTTGTAGTTTCTCAAGTGGTTTAAGCTTCCTAAAAAGTTAACCTAATTCTTAGTTGAAATTGCTGTTGAACTATTTGTTAGAAAACTCCTATATTTTTGTCGCCACATTATATATATTGGTTATTAATTCATCCTACTTTCTTATGCAGAATAGCTCCTAAATGACTGATCATCGGGGTGCAAATGGCCAGCATCCAAATGGGACAGCTCCTGGATCAGGAAATACTTACTCTATTAATCTGGACAATTTCAGCAAACGTCTGAAGGCTATGTATTCACACTGGAATGAACACAATGCCGAGCTCTGGGGCTCTTCTTGTGTTTTTGCAGTAGCTACACCACCACCTTCAGAAGATTTACGATATCTGAAATCATCAGCACTAGACATTTGGTTGCTAGGTTATGAGTTTCCCGAGACTATAATTGTTTTCACAAAGAAGCAGATTCATTTCTTGTGTAGCCAGAAGAAAGCTTCTCTTCTTGAAGTTGTGAAGAAATCTGCTAAGGAGGCTGTGGGGGCTGATGTTGTTATGCATGTGAAGGCAAAGAGTGATGATGGAGTTGCATTAATGGATGCTATATTTAAGTCCATCAATGTACAATGCAAGGGGTCTGAAAATGATTCTCCTATTTTTGGTTGCATAGCTCGAGAAGCTCCTGAAGGAAAGCTTTTAGAGACTTGGGCTGAACAACTAAAAAGTTCTGGCTTTCAGCTTACTGATGTAACTAATGGTTTATCTGACCTGTTTGCTGTGAAAGACAAAGAGGAAGTTATGAATGTCAAGAAAGCTGCTTATTTAAGCTACAACGTGATGAATAATATTGTGATTCCAAAGCTAGAAAGTGTAATTGATGAGGAGAAGAAAATTACTCATGCTGCCTTGATGGATGAAACTGAGAAAGCTATAGTGAATCCACAGCTAGCCAAAGTAAAGCTTAAGCCGGAGAATGTCGATATTTGTTATCCTCCCATATTTCAAAGTGGGGGCGAGTTTGATCTCAGACCTAGTGCTGCAAGCAATGACGAGAACCTGTACTATGATTCTGCCAGTGTTATCTTATGTGCAGTTGGAACTCGCTATAACAGTTATTGCTCAAATCTTGCGAGAACTATCTTGATTGATGCCACCCCACTTCAGAACAAGGCATATGGGGTTCTTCTTAAGGCCCATGAAGCTGCAATTGGTGCTTTGAAGCCTGGGAGAAAATTTAGTGCTGCGTATCAAGCTGCATTTTCAATTGTTGAGAAAGAGGCTCCTGACTGGATTCCCAATCTAACAAAATCTGCTGGAACAGGAATTGGTCTTGAGTTTCGTGAGTCAGGGCTTAATCTCAATGGGAAGAATGACCGCTTGGTCAAAGCAGGAATGGTTTTCAATGTGTCACTTGGTTTTCAGAACTTGCAATGTGAGAGTAAGAAACCAAAGAGCAGTAATTTTTCTCTCTTACTTGCTGATACAGTTATTGTTGGTGAACAAAATACGGAAGTGGTGACTGGAAAATGTTCCAAGGCTGTTAAAGATGTGGCTTACTCGTTCAATGAAGATGAGGAGGAAGAAATGACTGTGAGGGCTGAAACAAATGGCTTGGAGCCCTTTATGTCTAAGACGGTGCTTAGGTCAGATAATCATGAGACCTCTAAGGAGGAGTTGCGTAGGCAGCACCAAGCAGAACTTGCTCGTCAGAAGAATGAAGAAACGGCTAGGCGGCTTGCGGGTGGACCTGGGAATGGAGACAACCGTTCAGCTGCAAAAGCTTCAACTGATTTGATAGCTTATAAGAATGTCAACGACCTGCCCCCGCCTAGAGATTTTATGATTCAAGTTGACCAAAAGAACGAAGCTGTGCTCTTGCCAATTTATGGTAGTATGGTACCTTTTCATGTGGCTACTATAAGGACAGTTTCCAGCCAGCAGGATACCAATCGGAATTGCTTTATCCGGATTATATTTAATGTTCCAGGGACTCCTTTTAGCCCTCACGATTCAAACTCTCTAAAGAATCAAGGAGCATTATATCTAAAAGAAGTCTCATTTCGCTCCAAGGATCCAAGGCACATAAGTGAAGTGGTACAACAGATTAAAACACTTCGCCGGCATGTCGTTGCTAGGGAATCTGAGAAAGCTGAGAGAGCTACCTTGGTTACTCAAGAAAAACTTCAACTTGCAGGGAACAGATTCAAGCCTATACGGTTATCTGACCTTTGGATACGTCCTGTTTTTGGCGGTCGTGGGAGAAAGATTCCAGGAACACTTGAAGCCCATGCTAACGGTTTCCGGTATTCTACCACTAGAGCTGATGAGCGTGTCGACATATGTTTGGAAACATAAAGCATGCATTCTTCCAGCCTGCTGAGAAAGAGATGATCACACTCCATCACTTTCATCTGCACAACCACATAATGGTAGGAAACAAGAAAACCAAGGATGTACAATTTTATGTTGAGGTTATGGATGTAGTGCAGACATTGGGAGGGGCAAAGAGATCTGCTTATGACCCAGATGAAATTGAAGAAGAGCAAAGGGAGAGAGATAGGAAGAATAAGATCAACATGGATTTCCAGAGTTTTGTGAATAGGGTAAATGATCTCTGGGGACAACCTCAGTTTAATGGTCTTGATCTCGAGTTTGATCAGCCTCTTAGAGAACTTGGCTTCCATGGGGTCCCGTACAAAGCCTCTGCTTTCATTGTGCCAACCTCAAGCTGTTTGGTTGAGCTGGTAGAGAATCCTTTCCTTGTGGTCACCTTAAGTGAGATTGAGATTGTTAACCTGGAAAGAGTTGGCCTTGGGCAGAAAAATTTTGACATGACCATTGTCTTTAAGGACTTCAAGAAAGATGTACTCAGGATTGATTCCATCCCTTCAACTGCACTTGATGGCATCAAGGAATGGCTGGATACAACAGACATCAAGTACTACGAGAGCAGGCTGAATCTGAACTGGCGGCAGATTCTGAAGACAATCACTGATGATCCACAGAGCTTCATTGAAAATGGGGGTTGGGAATTTTTGAACTTGGAAGCTAGTGATCCTGAGTCTGAGGATGAAGAGGAATCGGATCAGGGTTACGATCCATCTGATGTGGAGCCTGAATCTGAGTCAGAGGATGATGACTCTGATAGTGCGTCATTGGTCGAGTCCGAGGATGAAGAGGAAGAAGAATCTGAGGAATACTCTGAAGAAGAGAAGGGAAAGACATGGGAGGAGTTGGAGAGGGAAGCAAGCAATGCAGACAGGGAGAAGGGGAATGAATCGGACAGCGAGGAAGATAGGAAGAGAAGGAAAATGAAGGCTTTTGGGAAATCCCGAGCCCCTCCTAGTAGTTCAATTCCCAAACGTTCCAAGTTACGATAGATGTGATGTTAGTCCTATCAATTTTCCGGTTAGTTTTTAATGTTTAGACATGATATAGTTGCAGCAGCTGGTATTTTAGAAGATTGTAGTCGTCTAACATATAGCTTTGGAGTGTTGTACTGTTAGTTTTTATACTACTAGGATCACGTTCCAGTTGGATTGTCTTAAGGATAAATGTTAGTCTGTAAATTTGTGGCATCATTTAATGGGGGTAACCGTCATTGGTTATTTCGTGTTCATGCTCCACTCTTATGGGACTGCATTTACCACTTATTCTAAGAGATGGACCATTTGGAATGCTTTGTTTTTGGTTTAACGATGTGCTTTATTGGTTTTAACAGTTTATCTGAATCTTGAAGATGAACCATATTCTGAATTATACAACTAAATGTGGTAGCGTGGTGTAACTGCTGTTTCTATTGCTTAAAGAGTGTTCCAGGATATTATGTGGAAAGTATGAATAATTGAGGAGTTGTTCATTTAATTTGTGACATTAAATTAGTTTGATATATATAGATGGATGGATGCATTAGAATGAGTAATATATATATATGATTGTTATTTGAATATGGTATATATGATTGATGGCTGCTGACTTCTGTTTTCTTTAACTATATATTCATAATTTTCTTATCATATTGATAAAATACAATATCATGTAGATGTATATATTCGAATCCAAATCTTTAAGAGAAAAAAATTCTTTTTTATCACGAAAACCATTCAATTCTATTGTTATCTTATCTATGTTCTTTTTTATATAAATAAGTAAACACATTTAT
This sequence comes from Hibiscus syriacus, assembly GCF_006381635.1. Taxonomy (NCBI): domain Eukaryota; kingdom Viridiplantae; phylum Streptophyta; class Magnoliopsida; order Malvales; family Malvaceae; genus Hibiscus; species Hibiscus syriacus. The sequence continues at coordinate 36,119 of NW_024062410.1, forward strand.
CTTTGATAAAAAAATGATAAAGTACATTAAATTAAATGATACAAAGTTATTCTCTAACTATATGATGTTGTTTTGTTGAATCTATTAATTATTGAGATTTATACAATAGTCATCAGACTATTTATACATTCCAAATTCGTCTTTTTTGGGTAAAATATTAATAATCGTCTGAACTGGATGTTATAATACTGATTGAGATATGATAGTCGTTTGAGATTCTAGAATCAAATTTTAACACATCTTAATCAGCAGGTTAATGTTCAACCCAAAATGTCATTAGTTTTTTTAACAGAAAATGATGAGTTTGGAACATAGAAATAATCAGGTGATCATTTTGTAACTTCTAGTAATTGAAGGACTTAAAAAATAATATCTTATAGTCAAAAGAATATTTTATAATTTTTAATAGTTAAAAAACTCAACCACCAATAGTCGGAGGTAATTTGTGTACTTTACCCTAAAAGAATAGTCAACCGAAAGTACTAAATACAAAATATAAGCATGGAAAGGGACCAAAGCAACAATTTGACCCTAAAATAAGTTAAAAAGGCCTAGAGTGTTCCATGGCCGAAAGTAGTTAAATTAACGAAATCGATATTCAACAGACGGTGAACTTTAAATTATAAATTAAAATTTTATAATGTAAAACCCCCTGCATTGTAAATAAAATATATAAATTTATATAAAGTTTATACGATTTATATATCGAGCAACTTTACTTTAACAATTTAATCTTTGTTTTATAAATATAATAATAGTTAAACAAAAATTTATTTTAATATTTAATAATCATCATCATCATCAGATTAAATAAAGGAAAGAACAACAAAATGAAAATCACTTTCCGTGTTTCAAGAGTCTGTCTCTGTCAACACTATGGCAACCCCCAATACAGTAACTTTATTTATTTAATTTTACTAATAAATAATAAAGTATTTAATCAAATACAAAATTAAAATAAATATTAATAATAAAAAAACGAAATAGAAATCTGAAATAGCATGTGAAACACCAAATTTATTGAACTGTCTTATACAAATCACAATTTGCAGAATACAAAAATATAAAATCAAATATTGTTTCCTTCTCTTTTTACCAATTTCTCCTTTCTTCACCGCTGCGTCTCCTCAACCGCGTCTGCTGCTCTGCTTCTTCTCCTGTATTTCCTCTTTCAATCCATATGTATATCACCCTCTCTTATTTCTTCTCTTACCCTTTTTTTCCTTTTGGGTTTCTATCTACAGAATCGATGATTAAAATATCTTATTGTGTGTGTGTGTTTTGGATCGGATTGTTTCTTGTACGATCTTGTTTGTGGCTGTTAGATTTGGATCACCACGTTGTTTTTTATTTACCAAAGAAAAAAATCTGATTTTTGTGTGTTTGGTGGTTCAAGTCTACCTCTAGGATCCATTTTTTTATTATTATTGAACATTAATTGAAGTTGGGTGTTTTTTTTAATTTGGTTTCCTTCTATGGATATTACCTCGTAATCCTCTGTTTTTTATTTTTCTCATTAATTTGCTTGATGAGTCTGTAATCATTAGCTGTATATTTGTATTATGAAATCCCATCCCAAAAAAGGTTGAAAAATAAGTGCTTACAATTGATGAAATTCCCATAACATTCTATTCTTTTTTGTGTGCTTAGAGTTATTAGCTCCTTTTTGTCTGAATGATATCTTAGAATGCCATTTTTAGCTAGATATGGAGGTTTATTTCCCCGTTTATAATATATATATGTATAATTGTATAGATATATGATTGTATAAGCTAAAAATTTATGCATTGATGGGATCATAAGTGTTGTAGTTTATTTTTTTTAATTAAAATAATGGGTATTTGCTCAAAGTCTTTCTGGGATTAGAAGTGGCTGAGTGGTTGTTTTGTTAAGCTTGAATTGCTACGTAGATAAAAGGGCTTAGTTCATTTGATTGGTTTTTTGGGGTATTGTGAGTGTGTTGAACTTTAGTCTTTTTGGTGTAGTTAATGATAGAGATTGTTTTTAACATACCAGTTGTGTCTCTAGTTGAGTTTATTAACATCTTTTTGGCCCTTTTGCAATGTAGATAAATGATTGGCTGAAAAGTGGAGAATTAGGACACACTTTTTTTCTTAAAGATGGCTTCCGTGGGCATGGTGCCTACTTCTTCTGGTGTAAGAGAATCTAATGCTGCTGCTGCCGAAAAGTTACCCGAGGAGATGAATGACATGAAAATTAGAGATGAAAAAGTAAACATTTCTTCCTTGAACCTTTATCATTGTTGTTACCTACTTTCGAATTTTTCTAATCATTTAATTTAATAATTACCAAGTACTACCAGCTTTCATTAGTAAAAAAAAGGAATGCAGCTACGACTCATGGATCATCTCTAATTTTTAGGAAATGGAAGCAACAGTTGTTGATTGTAATGGGACAGAGACAGGGCATATAATTGTGACAACTATTGGTGGTAAAAATGGTCGGCCAAAACAGGTATTGTTTTTACTGGTTTGATATCTAATTGCTGCTAGTAAACTTTGCAAGTTATCCTTTTCTCCCATTTTCTTTCATTACATGTCATTTTCTAATATAACACTATAAATTCCAGACGATTAGTTACATGGCTGAACATGTGGTTGGACATGGATCCTTTGGAGTTGTTTTCCAGGTAACCAACTCTGCCTTGTTTTATGATTGGTGGTATATCTTGTTAATCTTTATTTTTATGTTAGTAATGGACATTCGTTTTTTTTTTTTTGGTAAAATGAAGGCAAAGTGCTTGGAGACAGGTGAAACTGTTGCTATAAAGAAGGTTCTTCAAGATAAGAGGTATAAGAACCGTGAGCTGCAAATAATGCGGCTTCTTGATCACCCAAATGTTGTGGCTTTGAAACATTGCTTTTTTTCAACAACAAACAAGGATGAACTTTATCTTAATTTGGTACTTGAGTATGTACCTGAGACTATTCATCGTGTGATCAAGCACTATAACAAGTTGAACCAAAGGATGCCATTGATATATGTGAAACTTTATACATACCAGGTACATGCCAGTGTTTAAAATTTTGATTTCTCTTGTGTTCTTTTACTTTTACTCATCTTAGGCGCTAATAAAGGCTGATATTTGGTAGATATTTAGGGCTTTGTCTTACATCCATTGCAGCATTGGCGTGTGTCATCGGGACATCAAACCTCAAAACCTTTTGGTATGTTCAAATATCTCTTTCTACCGTGACATTTTGCCTCCTTGTTTGTTGATTTTAGTAGTATCCCTTGCCTGTAAAGTGATTGAACTTGTCAAGTCAATCCTCTTATTTTTGAACTTGATCTTGATGTCTTACACTTTCCTCCTTACAGGTAAATCCGCATACTCATCAACTTAAACTATGTGATTTTGGAAGTGCAAAAGTCTTGGTAGGTTATAATCTCATTAAATTTACTAATTTGTTTATGGATCTTTGAGTTTTGCTTAGGTCTTTATTATTTTATATTTTCATATCTTGGTAGGTGAAAGGGGAACCAAACATATCATATATCTGCTCAAGGTATTATAGAGCACCTGAGCTAATATTTGGAGCAACCGAGTACACTACAGCTATAGACATCTGGTCTGCTGGATGTGTCCTTACTGAAATGTTACTTGGACAGGTAGGAAACGTGTGCATATGAGGTTTATGGTTGTTATTATTACCTTAAATTAAGCTTGGCGTTCCAAATTAATATATATATATATATATTCTATTTATCTCAGCCTTTATTTCCTGGTGAGAGTGGAGTCGACCAACTTGTTGAGATTATTAAGGTATTTAAATCTCGTCCTTAATTTTCTGAGTGAGTAGTTAGTGCAATGTTTGTGTGTATGCGTATGTCCATATTATTACAATAATGCCATTCTGGAATGTTTCCATGGGAAGAAACTTAAATTCTTCACGAGATAACAGATTCGTTGCCATGCAAAATTGACATATTTATTATTGTTTCTACGAGTGCCTTTGTTAATAACAATGTCGTGAAATACCTCTGTTTGACATCATTATAGCTGCTTTAGTCATTTCCATTGTCAAATTGACCATTTCTCTTTAAATATGATAATTATGCGTTTATTTTCTAGGTCTTGGGCACTCCAACACGAGAGGAAATTAAGTGCATGAACCCTAATTATACAGAGTTCAAATTCCCTCAGATTAAGGCTCACCCATGGCATAAGGTATTAAGGATCGAAGAAAGGGTGTGAAAATGGTCTTTTGTTCAACCTTATCAAGCAATTATTATAATTATTATTATTAACTTGTACTAGATATTCCATAAGCGCATGCCTCCTGAAGCTGTTGATTTGGTGTCAAGATTACTCCAATACTCTCCTAATCTCCGGTGTTCTGCGGTAACTATATAAATTCTTCATTTTATTATGCTTAAATGTTTTTCCTTCAATTCACCTCTGACTTTTATCGATGATAGAAGTTCTAAGATCACTATTTATAATCTTATGGTTTTCTGCCTTGCTCACGTTGCAGCTTGATGCCTTGATCCATCCTTTCTTTGACGAGTTGCGTGATCCAAATGCACGCTTACCAAATGGCCGGTTCCTTCCGCCATTGTTTAACTTCAAACCTCACGGTAAGGAATATAGTCAAAACAACATTTTCTTTGTAATGAGAGCTTTTCTGTATCGTTAAGATGTATGATCGATTATTACTGATCTCATACCCTAAAACCAGAACTGAAGGGTGTTCCGATGGAGATATTGGTGAAATTGGTTCCGGAGCATGCAAGAAAGCAGTGTCAATCACTTGGATTGTGATTTTGATGCAGAAATGTAACCCAACTAGCAAAAGCGTATTACCTTTATGTAAGCCATCACGATGTTTGTTTATTTGTTGCTGCATGCATTTTATGTTGTTGAGCTTACCACCTTTGTTTTATGTAAAAGCAGCAGACAGATTTAGACATCATCTTCCCACTTCTATATGTTTCTGCAGATTGTAACATCCATGGTTGATGGAGACCAAACTTATGTCTACTCTCGTATGTTTTCTTGTATGTAATTTGTCGACCTAGAGAAGGAAAGATCAATGTTTATTTGCATGTTCATTTGTTTTGTCATATATTTTGGTTTGAATTTCGAGTCACGCTTATCGAAAAACCGAAAATTAAAACATAGTTTTGGTGTTTTCTTAGAGTAATTTGATTGTTTTGTAATTTGGTTTATGGTTATCTTGTTTCGTCACTTTGGTCTTTGTTTTAAGTTCATTTTTGACTGAATTTGTATTTTATGCTCTTCGACCATTGAAGAATATTTATGTAATTCTATTTTTTTTTATTTTAAATATATTTTTGACTAAATTTAAATAACATAATTTCTCCATCTACGGAAATTCACTTTTTTCACAATGATTTTCTTCTTTTTGTAATTTAATCATTTACTTTTAAACTTTGTTTAATTTAACCCTCCTACTATAATTATCTATATGTTCTTTTAATCTTTTATATTTTCATCAATGTTTTCTTGAAATTTCTTTCTTAAAATATGTATAACTTTAGATGATTTTGATTTGTTAAATAACATTAGAAATCGTATTTATGTATGTGAAAAAAGAATATGAAGATATATATGTATATTGTATATGGTTGGAAAGTCGTTTAAACTAGAATGAATCATATCATAGTCGTTTAAACTATGTTGTCAAGCTCCTTAAAGAATACTGTCATATCAGATGCTTTGTGCTTGTTATGTAGTGTTTTGGTTTTCAATAGCACATATTTGAGAAATCAGTATTACAATTGTATGGTTAGATATGCCAGAAAGGGATTGGTGCTATTGCATGTGCATGGCTACAATTCCACATTCCAGATTGATTAAAGAACAGTGAATGTTGCTTATATGACCATTAGATTGAAACATTCTTCTTAATCATTATATATGCTGACTTGACTCGAAGCGACGAAAAATTTAAAATGTGATGACGAGACGAATTGCCTACGACTGAAGAGCAAAACTTTTGTTCAGAATCATGTCATCAGTTGAAAAATCGGCCTCCTTCCTGAATGTTCCCCTTCCGAAATCGAGGTTATAAGAGTCTGTGAGTCCTTCCACCAGGTCGAATTCCGGTTTCAGTCCCAGCACATGCTTTGCTTTCTCAACTGATGCAAAGAAATGCTGCAATATATGGCAAATATGAACATTTCTCCATGCAATCATTTTATCTGAATGTGAAATGAAATTTGTGTGGAGAGTTACCTGATCTCTGAATGGGAATGCCTTCTTTTTACCGAAGTCTAACTCCTTCGGGTTGTAGTGAACGATCTCGGGTTCTGGAAATCCACCAGCCTGGATGAACAACAACAACTACTTCAGTAATGAATTCGGTATTCATATGACTTCAATCTCTTATCTTCTCAATGGAAGAATGTTCGAATTACCTTGGCACAAGCTTTCGCTAATCCGTCGAAAGTCACGTATTTCTCTCCTGAAATATTGAACACTTGCTTGCTGGCTTTTTCATTACCGAGAACCCGGACGAAAGCCGTTGCCAAGTCCTGGAGTTTCACCAATATTGCAAGGGATAAATATCATACAAATTTCTGTTTGTAGCCAAAATAACAGATACAGAGTGGCCAGCATATGTAGCAGCAGTGTTGCAGTCCCACTAACCTTTACATGACCGAGTTGGGTTGTTTGCACTCCGGAGTTTGGAATCGGAATAGGGCGGCCGGCTTTCAAACGGTGGAAGAACCATTCTTCAACCGGATTATAATTCAAAGGTCCGTAAATGTAGACTGGCCTCAAAGATGTCCAGTTGACACCCCTCTTCTCGAGTAAGCTCTCGGTATTAAGCTTTCCCTTGTGCCTACTCTTTGGATCGACTGCATCAACCTATCGGCGAGCCACCAACGAGTTAGAAGAGATTAACAAAAGCCAATGGAACATGAGTGAAAACTGGCAATGCCTACCTCACAATGTGGTAAAATATCAGATTTGAGGTAAACACCAGCTGAGGAGCAGTATATGAACCTGGGAATTAGCAAAGCATTAGAATATGGCATCGACACCGTTTTGACACCGGTTTAAGACATATAAACCAATACAACTATCGATTCAACTTACTGTTGCAGATTTGGGAGTGCATCCAATATCGGTTCGACTTCAACCGCCTCTCGTCCTGAAAAATCGTAGCAAAAAGGATTCTCTACTTGAAACACAGATCTATCCTAGTGGAAAAGCAAAACACAGAACGAGCACGAGACGAGTACCATTAATGTCGTACACCACATCAAAGCCTTCGGCAGAAAGACTCGATTTCACGAACTCGAAGTCCTGTCTATCTCCTTTCAGATGCAAGATCTACCAAATCAAAACCAGTCATACAAAACCACTCATGTTGTCAACCGAAAAGCAAGATTATTAAACCTTTTCAAGGCATCATACCTTGGATTTAAAATCAGAGTAGTCGCTGTCTGATTCACCAGGCAATTGTTGTGTGACCGGTGCTTTACCTCTAGTGAACAAAGTGACCTGCCAAAGGATCATGAGCCATAATCAGCTTCCAATGCAGTGGCGGATCTAGAAATATTTGAATTTCAATGCTCACACTCAATAAGGTGTGGATCTGTCACTGTTCCAACTTCCAATGCATAAATTTTACATTAGTTTAGATTCAAATGTGTACCTGATGACCCTCTTTCACTAGGAGTCTAGACAAAAAAACACCGATGAAGCGAGTGCCCCCCATTATAAGGATCTTCTTGGTGCTGGATGCTGCAACATGCAATGCACCCTTTGGCTGATACACCTTTCTTTTGTACTGCAACAAGGTGAAGTGCTTTAAGTTTAGGGGCCTAAATGAACATAACGTTCGTATAACGTTTATTTATTAAGTTAAATAAATTAGTATGAACTATGAACAAAATTTATATATATATTTAATAAGCAAATGAATATGAATAAAGGTTCCTTCGGTTTATTTATGGTCATAAACAAACTCGTTTAAAAGTTTGTATATAAGCTCGTTAATCGACTCGTTTACGAGCTACTTTACTTGGTTCTTCTTGAACAGGAACATATATAAAAATAAGAAAACAAACACGAAAATAATATTAAAAATTAAAATGATTCAAAACCGAATATGAATGTTAAAAAATAAACAAACGAATACCAATACAACATTATTCATTCAAATCCGGTTCATTTACATTCCTAGTCAAGTTTAAGCCGCCCAGGGAAGCATTTTTCAGTAGAGAAATGTGATGAGAGAGAGAGAGGGAGAGACCTGGATTTGGAAGAGTTTGGTGCCATTGAAGTGGGAGAGGGAGGAAGAGAGGAGGGAGATGGGAGGCTGCCTCGTTGCCTGCTGCAACACCACCACCTTTGCCATGCCTCTTTGCCTTTGCTTGAGGTTGTGAATTAGTGACTGAAACTTGAACAAGTATGAGCGTCATGTTTTATCTCTTTCAACGCACGATCAGGATAAGACCTTTGCTTATATCCACAGCCTCTCCTTCTGTTGGACTCTATCTATCATATCCAGCGTTGGAAACAAAAATTTATTAAGGTGGAGTTAAAATATTTTTTATTTAATTTTTAAATATATATATTAATATTAATTAATATTTAAAAAAAAAATTAGCGGGACCAAGCTCCTCTTAACCCCGTGAAATTCCGCCTACGAACATATCGAAAATTTTGATTTTTCTTTTAATTTATGTTTAATTTTATCGTTAATTATTTATCTATTAACTAAATTCTTTAAGTTTATCAAAGTGATAAAACTGTAAATATAAGTAGAGATGATTATGGATTATGTTGAGTTTTTGATTTATTCAAATTTGATCTAAATATAATATTCATCCACCCTTTCATTCTATTTGGTTTAGGTTTGAAATTCTTTTACTCAGTTTTCAAGGTAAAATTTTATTGTTGATCGGACCTGACACATATATAATCCTCACTTTTATTAGTTGAAATATAAATTTTTAATAATTTAGGTAATTATAAGATAACATATATTTAATTTTTTTAATTAATTGACAACACACTATACAAACATAACTACTCAAACTCAAGACTTATTATCTATTACTAGTAAGTCCATTTGATTAGTTCAAATAAACAAGAGTTCTAATTAAAAAAAATTATAGGAAAAGGAGTATTACGACAATCATCTTTAAATATATAAATGTAAATTATACTATTATTCTCTAATTAAATATTTTTCACGTTAAATCTACCCAATTTTATCTTTCAAAAATTTCAACTCAAATCTAAAATTTTAAAAATAAAAATATGACTCTATAAAATCAGGTGGGCTTAAATCGAGACCCCGTGTGCATGTAAAATTGTACCGATTTGTATGATAAGCCCCCCATGAGTTTAGATTCTTAACGGTCTGCCGCAGTAACATTTGGTGGTAAATAAAAGAACCAAATATTGAGAAGGGTAAATCCGAGTAATTCCTTGAAAATTAGGGACCTTCTCACGTGAATATCCCTCATTTCACCTGGATCTATAAACAAAGGAAAACCAAAACAGTTTCGATAAAAGTATGCGAAAAACCCTGTAAATTTTCCAAAAGATTCATAACCCCATCAAATTCTAGCTTATCCCTATAATGGACTTCGCTCAGGTGAGTTGGATCTATCTCTCTTTTAATCCCTCCATTTTTCTTTTTGCTAGTTTATCTAATTTCCTTGATTTTGTACCTACTTGTTCTATGCATGATGCTGTGCTCGGATTGGTTAACTGGTAGATCTGAGTTTTTTTCCTTAGAAATTTCGACTTTGAAGCGTGCCCTTTTGTTTGTTTGATGATAAAACGGATGAAATCTGACAATTTGTAAGCAAAGGTTGGTAAGAACACTAGGTTGTTATAAAGTAGATCCTAAGATCCAACTTTGGACTGAAAAATGTTCATCTTTTATGTTGCCTCAATGATTTGGTTGAAGAAAGACGGTGAATTGAACAACCCCATTGCTTATTGGAACATGAAAACTAGATAGACATTTTACAAATTTGAGATCCAGATTTTTATTTGGTGCTTAAGAGTACTGGTTTGATGCTTTAAAATGATTTTACTTCTCTTTTTGTGCAGCCTGCAGTTGAAAATTATGCCAACCCCAGGACGTGTTTCTTTCATGTTCTCTTCAAGGTCAATTGTTTTCTGCATCTAATTATCTTGATCTTGTGAATCCGATTTGTATGCCTTTTTTCCGGTGTTGATGCTTAGTTCTTTTTTCCTGCAGGCTGCGGCATTGGCCTTTTACATCCTTTCTGCTCTCTTTCTCAACAGCTTTGTGATCATTTTTGTGGTGACTGTTCTTCTTTCTGCTCTTGACTTTTGGGTGGTTAAGAATGTTAGTGGACGTATATTGGTCGGTTTGAGGTGGTGGAATGAAATTAATGATCTCGGGGAGAGCGTATGGAGATTTGAATGTCTTGACCAAGAGGTGAGTGTTTCGCTTAATTGAACCATACATACTTTTTAGATTTAACATTATCAAGTCTCTCAATTGTTCACTGTTGCTGTCTATTTTAGTCATTGGCCCGGATGAACAAGAAAGATTCATGGCTATTTTGGTGGACCCTTTACCTTTCGGTAAGTTTATCCCATGGCATACTATGTAGAGATAGGTAAAGATGTGTGTCCCAAATGTTCAGATTCATTAATTCATTCTTTAATTTTTCAGGCTGTTGCCTGGATTGTGCTTGGAATATTCTCCCTCATAAGGTTTCAAGCTGATTATCTCCTCGTTGTTGGAGTTTGTTTGACTCTCAACATTGCCAATATCGTGGGCTTCACCAAATGCCGCAAAGGTTGGTTTGTTTACTATAATTACAATGCTCGGTTGAGTACGACATCATATTGCTACAAGGAAATGACATGTGATTATTAAATTAATTATGACTTGGTCTTGAATAATTCATGATAGGTGCAAAATAGGTTTTCCTAGATGTTTATGACTCAGCCTGAATATCTCTGGGATTTTTAGATTAGCGCATATTGCCATGACTCATGTACTTTAGATATTGTGATGACTTTTCCCCTGGATACCATATACTGCATTTTATCGATCATTTGACTACATGATTGGTGTTATTGGTTTGCATAAGGAGACCAACCATCTGGGTAGTGATTCCTCTCGGTGTAAATCGGGCAATAGCCATTCTTGCATTTGCTTTTGTTTCTGCATGTATTCTCTGGTTTTTGCAGGTTGTAGTTTTGAATTGTTTTTGCCCTATGTATTTAGTTTGAGAGATGATAAGTGATGACGCTCTGTTAATACGTTATTGGTGCTAAGATTTGAGAGTGCATGTACTCATTGTTGGAAAAATGTTGACCATAAATTATGTTTTTGGTCCTTTCAGATGCCAAGAAGCAGATTCAACAGTTCGCCACCCAGACCATTGCTTCGAGATTTTCTTCCACCATACAATCGGCATTTAGTGTTGTCTGAAACAGTCGATAGTAATATACGAGAACGAAATGGAAGAAAATGTAGTGAAGTTAACAAGTGTGGCATGTAGAAAACTGAGTATTGAATTTGCCATTTTTGATTGGTTTCATTTTTCAAATGGTACATCTAATGCTTTGTATAATGAATCACATTGAAAGTTTGTAATGACAATGTTCCTTCACTTGCAAGATACCATGACCTACGATGGTTATTTCAAGACAATTTCTATTTTTTTGTTCGGTAAAAATTAACAATGAGTAAAGGCCATCAATTTCATGCTTTACACTTCTCCATTTCCATATATTTCTGGCTTCCATTGTTGGCTATGAACGCCATCAATTTCCTCCGCAATTCCACCATGAAGCTTCCTTCAAGGGTCCTAAGCCTTAGAAATGCATCGTGTTCGGGGTTCAAACATTCGTTTAATCCCCCTTGTTGTGATAAAAAGATTTCTTGCAAAGCGAAAGATTTTCCCTTGAATTTCAATCAAAACTCTCAATTCTGTGCCTTCCCTTTTCGATTCTTAGGCTCACAACACATTATCGACAATACCCAGAATTTGAATTGCTTACCAAGATCGGGTTTTGCTTCTTCTAGGCCATATGGTGTCTCTATTCAAGCCAGGGTAGCTTTGAGGGTTCGGTGTTTCTCAACATTGTTTGAAACCAGTGTAAAAGATAAGAGTTTCGAGAGACTCCGTGTTCAAAACGAGAATAACGTTAAGCCACGCGTTGTTGAAAGAGTTGGCAAGGATGAAAACACCGTAAGAGGAAATTTTCCTCTAGTTGAAGGTGAAAACAATGTGAAGAATGTTGGGGAGGGTTTACAGGAGAAGAAGGGTGGGATTTTAGCAGAGAGCGACATCGAAAAGGAGGCATGGAGTCTGCTGAGAGATGAAGTTGTGACGTATTGTGGATCTCCTGTTGGTACGGTGTCAGCAAATGATCCTGGTGATAAGCAGCCTTTGAATTATGACCAGGTTTTCATTCGTGATTTCGTGCCTTCGGCTTTGGCTTTCTTGCTTCGAGGTGAAGGAGAGATTGTCAAGAACTTTCTCCTGCATACCTTGCAGTTGCAGGTATACATACATACATTCATATATATAACACTATATATTATACATGTTCACTTGTTTTTAATCTAGAGTAGGGAGAAAACTGTGGATTGCTATAGTCCAGGACAGGGTTTGATGCCGGCAAGCTTTAAGGTTACAACTGTACCTCTTGATGACAATAAGTTCGAGGAAGTACTAGATCCAGATTTCGGTGAATCCGCTATTGGTCGTGTTGCACCGGTCGACTCTGGTTGGTATATTGCGGTACTTCGTAGACCTATTACTAATGCGAATTAAGTTTACTGAAATCGCTTTGTTGATAGGATTGCGGTGGATCATATTGTTGAGGGCATACGGGAAGATCACAGGTGACTATGCATTGCAGGAGAGAGTGGACGTTCAAACAGTAATAAAACTGATCCTTAACTTGTGTTTAGCCGATGGATTCGATATGTTTCCGTCTCTGTTAGTCACCGACGGATCAAGCATGATAGACCGAAGGATGGGTATTCACGGTCATCCTCTCGAGATTCAAGTGAGTTCATTTGTTGAGTCGCTCTATGTTACCTGGTCTCAATGAGCCAGGTTGCTGTTTTATCTGTCATCTAAAATGTTTGATCTGCAGGCTTTGTTTTACTCCGCCCTACGTTGCGCTCGTGAGATTCTTAACGATAAATGCTCCAAGAATTTGGTGAGTGCCATCAACAATAGACTGAGTGCACTATCATTCCACATCAAAGAATACTTGTAACCCCATACCCGGTCTGTAAGATAGACCCAAACCTAAGCGGGTCACATATCCCATTCAGAGGTTTTTTTTATATATAACTTATAGAACGTTAAATATAATATAGAACATAATATTAATAATACAGATATATCCAAAACGATAATAAAATACATGTCACCAAACATAACCAAAAAACATATAGAAATAAATGTTCGTACAAAATAAAGTAGTTGATTTCTCCTAATGCCAAATCTGCTAGCTTACGGTCTGCTGTTATCTGAAAAAGGTTAAAATTTACATAATGAGCTAAAAAGCCCAGTGCGCTCCAAACAGTGTATAAAAACATACTAACGAAATATTTCAATAAAATTTGTTTATGCACATGTTTTGAAAACATGAACACTACCCCCATCCTTTCACAATCTGTTTGTGTAGGTTCCCCAGAACCATACACCCCGCACAACCAGTAACAGTAAGGCCCTGAGCACACAGCCGAGGAGCCTGCAGTAATCTTCCTCCAACAATATTCCCCCCAATGATAGAAATGAACATGAATATATTCGTATAAAACAATGAATAATTCTTTAAAAACATAAGAATATTTCAAGCTTGAAAACCATAAACAGAAATACATAAATCAAAAATCAAATCAGTAATGTATGGTAATTCAGATGTTGGGTAATCAGTATTCAGAAAACAGAATAAATACCGTAACCAGAAATCATATCAGAAATATACAGTAAATCAGAAATCAGGTACACAGTATTCAGATATTTATATACTTTAAAACAATAATATAACACTATCAGGAAACACACCTGTAACAGTCTGGGAAATCAGATAGGGAAGCTTATTACTGGGTCTGTCGATCACGTTCTGCTGCAGCGCTAGATCCTACGAATTGGAAAAATCCATATTAGAATCCTAATATAAATAATCTAAATATTATTTAAATAATATACGGAAACCTACGGGTAATTCTCGTAGTACGCAATTCAGGCTGATCTAACAAACGGATAAAACCGTACCTAATTGATCCTTGCTCAGGTGAAATACGAGTACCTTCATAAAATATTTTTATTGAATAAATCATTGACCAAATCTCATTTAAATAATCAAAATATTAAAATATTAAGCCTTTTGGGTTTGCAAGCTCGATTCGGGAATTTTGGGTCAGAATTTGGCAAAACGGACTTCAGAATTATATTCAGGACGTCGAAAAACATAAAGTATGACCTTCCGAAATTTTGAATTCTCGGTTAAAATTAAAGTCAATGGGTTTGACTGACGATTTGGAGACTTTCGGGTTTAAATTTAGCAAAACGGACCTCAAAAACGGATTCGGAACGTCGAAAACTATTAGGATAGGTATTTTCGGAAAAGATTAACGGTCGTTTAATAGCCGGTCAAAGCCGGTCAAAGTTCTGGTCAACGGAGGTCAACAAACTGTCAAACATTTTACACAAATAGCACCTTTTTAAAATAATTAACAAAATAGCACCCTTTTCGAATTAATTCCCAAAAAGCACTAATTTCGAATTAATTCTAAGAATATCACTTTTTCAAAAAAAATTACCAAAATAGCACCTATTTCGAATTAATTCCCAGAATAGCACCAAAACTGAATTAATTCCCAAAATAGCACCGGTCAACGGTTAACGGTCGGGTCGGGTCAACGGGTAGGATCGGTTCGACGGGTCGGGACATGACCGGTCAAACCGGTTTCCAGATTTCACTCGCCCTACGGCGGCGAGTGTAGCGTGTGCGACGTCTTCCGGGGCTCTAAAAATCACGGAAAAATTTCTAAAAATTATTTTGAGCGATTTCGAGATACTTACAAAGATCGGTTCAAATTTTTGAACAGCGGAGAGCTCGATTTCGACTCGGCCGAATCTTTGACTGATCCACCTCCCCACGCGCCGCCGTCGACGGAGACTGAGGATGACACTGGCGGACTCGAAACGGCACAAGAAACACGATGGTGCGGGAGGTGTCGTAAACAGAGCAACGATCGACGATGAATTTAGGATTTTCTAGGTGGTTGAGCTAAAAAAAACGTCGATACTTTGACTTGAAATTCACGACGTTTGGCAGCGTTTTGCTTCAATTAAATTGAGGGGATTGTTCCTGACTCGATAACGAACACGGTGGTGCTTTCAAAATGGCGATCAGAATTCGGACGGCGTCGGGATCGTCGTCGTAAGTTGAGGTTGGGAAACAAGCTACAAGTTTAAAGAACTTCCAATTTAGTCCCCAAATTTCACCAATTTTCATAATTAACCTCAAATTTCAATTAAACATTATTTTATAATTTTTGGGTGGTTACAATTCTCTCCCTCTACAAGAAATTTCGTCCTCGAAATTTACCTTATGAAAATAGATGAGGAAATTGAACCTCCATTGACTCCAATGTCTCCCAAGTAGCTTCTGAGGGGCTACGATTACTCCACTGAACTTTGACCATTAGAATACGCTTATTCCGAAGAACTCGCTCATCTTTCTCTAAAACCTAAACAGGCTCCTCCTCATATGACAAATCAGGTCTCAACTCTACCTCATCAACCTGAATGATGTGATCTGGATCTGGACGGTATCGCCTCAATATAGATACATGAAAAATATCATGAATACGTCTAAGCTGGGAAGGCAACTCAAGCTGATAAGCAACATGTCCAACTTTTTTCAGAATACGATAAGGCCCAATAAATTGCGGACTCAGTTTACCCTTACGTCCAAATCTCAATACTTTCTTCCATGGAGATACCTTGAGGAAAACCTGATCTCCAACCTCAAACTCAATATCCTTACGTCGCTTATCTGCGTATGATTTATGCCTATCAAATGCCTCTCTTAAGCGATCACGGATCAATCTGACAGTATCTTCAGTCTCTCGTACCAAGTCTGGACCCAAAGTTTTTCTATCATGTAACTCTGTCCAACATATAGGAGTACGGCATCTACGTCCATACAGAGCCTCATACGGTGCCATGCGAATACTCGCCTGATAACTATTATACCGCGAAAATCAATCACACAACCTCTTAACATATCCTCCAATACCTGAATCACTCGCTCAGACTGTCCATCAGTTTGAGGATGAAAAGCTGTACTGAAATTCAAACGAGTACCCAGAGTCTCGTGCAAAGCTTTCCAGAACCTAGAAGTGAATCTCGGATCTCGATCAGATATGATAGACAACGGAATACCATGAAGTCTAACGATCTCAGAAATGTACAACTTAGCCAGTTTATCCAGAGAATAATTAACCCGAATAGGGATAAAGTGCGCTGACTTGGTGAGTCGATCAATAATCACCCAGATAGAATCCTTTTTGGAAGGAGTTAGAGTAAGACCAGTAACGAAGTCCATCGTGATGCGCTCCCATTTCCACTCAGGAATCTTAATTGATTGTAACAATCAAGATGGATGTTGGTGCTCTGCCTTAACCTGCTGACAAGTCAAACACCTCGCCACAAAATCTGAAATATTCTTTTTCATACCAGTCCAAAAGTAGCACTCTTTGAGATTTTTGTACATTTTGTCCCCACCAGGATACATAGCATAAGGACTACTATGAGCCTCCTGAAGAATAACCCGTCTCAACTCATCATCTTTAGGGACGCAATAACGACCGTGAAAACACAAAATACTATCATGATCCACCATATACTCCGAACTCAATCCTTGCTTAACTTGTTCAATAATGGGAAGCAACGAGCTATCAAGGAGTTGTTTGGCCTTAATCTCCTCGGCCAAAGTAGGTTTAACCTGTAACTCTGCTAACAAACTATTATCATCAAATAAGCTCAAGTTGGCAAATAAGGCTCTGAGATCTGATATCATCTTACGGCTCAAGGCGTCTGCCACTACATTAGCCTTCCATGGATGATATTCTATCTCAAAATCATAGTCCTTTAAAAGCTCCAACCAGCGACGCTGTCTCAAATTCAATTCTTTCTGAGTAAGCAGATACTTCATACTCTTATGATCAGTATAGATATAACACTTTTCTCCGTAGAGGTAGTGTCTCGAGATATTTAAAGCAAAAACCACAGCAGCTAATTCCATATCGTGAGTAGGATAGTTACGCTCATGCGGCCTTAACTGACGTGACGCATAAGAAACAACTTTCCTATCTTGCATCAAAACACATCCTAATCCAGAATAAGAAGCATCACTGTAGACAGAAAAATCCTTCCCAGATTCAGGCTGAATCAACACTGGGGCTTGAGTTAGAACAGTCTTCAATTTCTCAAAGCTAGCTTGTTGGTCCTCAGACCAGACAAATGGAACATCTTTCCTCAATAGTTTCGTCAGAGGAACTGCAATAAGAGAGAACCTCTCAACGAAACGACGGTAGTAACCCGCTAAGCCCAAGAAACTACGGATCTCAGAGACGTTTCTGGGTTGCTTCCAGTTCAGAATAGCCTCCACTTTGCTCGGATCCACCTGAATGCCATCAGCAGAGATGATATGTCCAAGAAAAGTCACTTCGCTGAGCCAGAACTCACACTTGCTCAACTTAGCGTATAGCTTATTCTCCCTTAGAGTCTGAAGAACAATCCTTAAATGCTTCTCATGTTCTACTTCACTTCTAGAATACACCAGTATGTCATCAATGAATACAACTACAAACTGGTCCAAATAAGGTCGAAACACCCTATGCATCAGATCCATAAAAGCAGCAGGGGCATTAGTTAACCCGAATGACATCACTAAAAACTCATAGTGGCCATATCGAGTACGGAAAGCAGTCTTCGGAATATCCGAATCTTTCACTTTGAGTTGATAATAACCAGATCTCAAGTCTATCTTTGAAAAGATAGAAGCCCCTCGAAATTGGTCAAATAGATCATCGATCCTGGGCAGAGGATATTTATTTTTAACAGTGAGCTTGTTCAGTTTTCTATAATCAATACAGTCTCAATGTCCCATCTTTCTTCTTGACAAAGAGAACTGGAGCTCCCCACGGTGATACACTAGGTCGAATAAATCCCCTGTCCAACAACTCCTGAAGTTGAACTTTTAGTTCCTTAAGCTCCTTTGGGGCCATACGATAAGGAGCCATTGAAACCGGGGTGGAACTAGAATAGACTTCAATCACAAACTCGACTTCTCTATCTGGAGGTAATTCAGGCAACTCCTCGGGAAAAACATCGGGAAATTCCTTGACAATTCGGATGCCTTCAATATCGGATTGCGATCTCCTAGTGTCCAAAATATAAGCAAGAAACGCCTCAGAACCCTTCCTGATCATCTTCTCCGCTACCAAGGCAGACACAACATTCGTCAGAAATCCACGTCGTTCCCCGATCATTATAATCTTTCGATTATCTGGGGTCTTCAGAACAGCTCTCTTAGTCTCAAAATCAATATTTACTCGATGTTTGTCCAACCAATCTACGCCGAGAATCAAATCTAACTCTTCAAAGGGTAACTCCATCAGGTCAGCCAGAAAAATCTCCCCATTGATCTCTATAGGGCACTCTCTAAAAATACGATCCAACACGATGGATTTGCCTAAGGGACTTTGAACTATCACTGAACTCTCAATATTCTCAACAGGAATATTTAGACCCTCAGAAACGGAATGTGATACATAGGAATTTGTAGAGCCACTATCAAACAATGCAAAGTATGGAACTGAATGAATAGTAACAGTACCTGAAGTCACATTAGGCCCATCACGATCTTGTCGAAGTCTAGCAGTGTAAACCAATACAGGTTGTCTGGCCTCAGATTTGACTGGACCCCTACTCTGAGATGCTCGACCTCTACTAGCTAATCCAGATGCTCTCTCCTAAGTACGACCACCCGCAGGAGTTTGAACAGTACTCTGAGTACGAGCGGGAGTACGAGCTGGTGTCTGAACTGAAAGAGTTATCTCCGGACAATCCTTTACAATATGGTCACTTAAACCACATCTGAAACATGTACCCAATTTCTTCCTGCATTCCCTATAATGAGGTTTCCCACAATAATTACATGACTGCAAAGATTGCAACCCAGAAGATCCACCATGTCTAGAAGATTGAACAGCTGAAGAACCAGATGCAACAGGTCTAACACTCTTACCACCTCTCTGAAAGGACTTACCCATGCCTCTCTTTCTAGGGTGTGCTGAAGAATTAACAAAACCAGAAGGCCTCCTGAATCGGGTTTGAGTTCGATCACTATCTCTCCTGTGCTCCATACCCAATCGCTCTATTTCCTCAGCAGTCTTGGCTATCTCAACCAAAGCATCAAAATTCCTCTCTCGATAGGTAGCGACTCGACTCCTGATCTCATACCTGAGTCCATTCTCGAACCTCAAGCATCGATCTGTCTCAGTGTCCACAAGTCCAGGAGCATATCGGCTCAATTGGATGAACTCAACCTCGTAATCCATAACAGACATATTACCCTGCTCCAGATTCTGAAACTCCAAGCGTCGCTCCTGCAGATATCTTTCTCCGATGTAGCGACTCCGGAAGCGCGTCTTGAAAAGATCCCATGTTAATTGGTTCCTCGCAATACTACCAGAAATGGATTGCCACCATCTGAAGCTTTATTTCTTCAACATAATTAGGGCCCCCTTCAACTTCTGCTCAGGTCTGAGGTCCATTTCATCCATAATCCTCTTTGTGTCCTCCAGCCAATACTCAGCGTCTGTCGGAGGTCCACCAGTAATACCCTCGAATGGAATTACACCAGCAACGACCAAAGAATTTGAAATCTCCACTGCAGTCATGTTACTAGGGGCTCTAGCAGTTCTCTGAAACATGCAGAATATAGCTCTATTAATGGCGTCTTCATTCATCTCAGTATAATCATCCTCAGTGACGGGATGGTCTCTCACGGGAGTAAACTGATCATCATGAGAAAGAGTCGGATCTACTTGCGGAACAGGAGGATCACGTGGTGATTTCGGATCGTCTATCGTAACAGAAGGTCGAGTGACTCGCCCTCTACCACGTCCACGTCCTGTCCTACGACCTCTAACAGCATTCATCGTTGGATCTATAAGGCTCTACATAAAGAATTTGAAACATATGTCAGATTAGCATCAGGGACCTCGAGAAAACTTTAAATCATAACATAAGGTGACATTTTTTTTATTTCTTAAAAATTCAAAGCTTAGGACCCATATACAGTCTGAGTGTTTAAAATCGAAAGCTCTGATACCACCAAATGTAACCCCCCAGACCCAGTCTGTAAGATAAACCCAAACCTAAGCGGGTCACATATCCCATTCAGAGGTTTTTTTATATAACTATAGAACGTTAAATATAATATAGAACATAATATTAATAATACAGATATGTCCAAAACGATAATAAAATACATGTCACCAAACATAACCGAAAAACATATAGAAATATATGTTCGTACAAAATAAAGTAGTCGATTTCTCCTGATGTCAAATCTGCTAGCTTACGGTCTGCTGTTATCTGAAAAAGGTTAAAATTTACAGAATGAGTTAAAAAACTCAGTGTGCTCCAAACAGTGTATAAAAACATACTAACGAAATATTTCAATAAAATTTATTTATGCACATGTTTTGAAAACATGAACACTACCCCCATCCTTTCACAATCTATTTGTGTAGGTTCCCTAGAACCATACACCCCGCACAACCAGTAACAGTAAGGCCCTGAGCACACAGCCGAGGAGCCTGCAATAATCTTCCTCCAACAATATTCCCCCCCAAATATAGAAATGAACATGAATGTATTCGTATAAAACAATGAATAATTCTTTAAAAACATAAGAATATTTCAAGCTTGAAAACCATAAGCATGAATACAGAAATCAAAAATCAAATCAGTAATGTATGGTAATTCAGATGTTGGGTAATCAGTATTCAGAAAACGGAATAAATACCGTAACCAGAAATCATATCAGAAATATACAGTAAATCAGAAATCAGATACACAGTATTCAGATATTTATATACTTTAAAACAATAATATAACACTATCATGAAACACACCTGTAACAGTCTCGGAAATCAGATAGGGAAGCCTATTACTGGGTCTGTCGATCACGTTCTGCTGCAGCGCTAGATCCTACGAATTGGAAAAATCCATATTGGAATCCTAATATAAATAATCTAAATATTATTTAAATAATATACGGAAACCTACGGGTAATTCTCGTAGTACGCGGTTCAGGCTGATCTAACGAACGAATAACACCGTACCTAATTGATCCTTGCTCAGGTGAAACACGAGTACCTTCATAAAATATTTTTATTGAATAAATCCTTGACCAAATCTCATTTAAATAATCAAAATATTAAAATATTAAGCCTTTTGGGTTTACAAGCTCGATTCGGGAATTTCGAGTCAGAATTTGGTAAAACGGACTTCAGAATTATATTCAGGACGTCGAAAAACATAAAGTACGACCTTCCAAAATTTCGAATTCTCGGTTAAAATTAAAGTCAATGGGTTTGACTTACGATTTGGAGACTTTCGGGTTTGAATTTAGTGAAACGGATCTTAAAAACGGATTTGGGACGTCGAAAACTGTCAGGATAGGTATTTTCAGAAAAGATTAACGGTCGTTTAATAGCCGGTCAAAGCCGGTCAAAGGATGTCAACAAACTGTCAAACATTTTACACAAATAGCACCTTTTTTAAATAATTACCAAAATAGCACCCTTTTCGAATTAATTTCCAAAGTAGCACCACTTTCGAATTAATTCCCACAATATCATTTTTTGAAATAATTACCAAAATAGCATTCATTTGGAATTAATTCCTAGAATAACACCAAAACTAAATTAATTCCCAGAATAGCACCGTCCAACGGTCAACATTCGGGTCGGGTCAACGGGTCGGATCAGGTCGACGGGTCGGGTCATGACCGGTTAAAACCGGTTCAAAACCGGTTAAACCGGTTTCTAGATTTCACTCGCCCTGCGGCGACGCGTGCGACGTCATCCGGGGCTCTAAAAATCACGGAAAAATTTCTAAAAATTATTTTGAGCGATTTCGAGATACTTACAAAGATCGGTTCAAATTTTTGAACGACGGAGAGCTCGATTTCGACTCGGTCGAATCTTTGACTGATCCACCTCTCCATGCACCGCCGTCGACGGAGACCGAGGATGACACCGGCGGACTCGGAACGGCACAAGGAACACGATGGTGCGGGAGGTGTCGTAAACAGAGCAACGATCGGCGATGAATTTAGGATTTTCTAGGCGATTGAGCTAAAAAAAACGTCGATACTTTGACTTGAAATTCACGACGTTTGGCAGCGTTTTGCTTCAATTAAATTGAGGGGATTGTTCCTGACTCGATAACGAACACGATGGTGCTTTCAAAACGGCAATCGGAATTCGGACGGCGTCGGGATCGTCGTCGAAAGTTGAAGTTGGGAGAGGGAAATTTGGGAGGAATTGGTTTCAGAAACCAATTCACGTATATAACAACCAATACCTAACATTTTAGGGTAAATTCAAGGCTTGGTCCCTGAATTTCCTTTAACTCTAAAACAAGCTACAAATTTAAAAAATTTCCAATTTAGTCCCCAAATTTCACCAAATTTCATAATTAACCTCAAATTTCAATTAAACATTATTTTGTAATTTTTGGGTGGTTACAATATTATTGGGTTGACATGAAAAAGCTCAACGAGATTTATCGGTATAAAACGGAAGAGTACTCCATGGATGCTACCAACAAGTTCAATATTTATCCAGAGCAAATCCCTTCATGGCTTATGGACTGGATACCAGAAGGCGGCGGTTATCTAATCGGAAATCTACAGCCAGCTCACATGGATTTTAGGTTCTTCACACTCGGGAATCTCTGGTCGATTGTTTCATCACTGGGCACTCCGAAACAGAACAAAGCTATACTCTACTTAATCGAAGCCAAATGGGATGATATTGTGGGACATATGCCTTGCAAGATAAGTTATCCCGCCGTGGAGAACGAGGAGTGGCGCATAATTACTGGCAGTGACCCAAAGAATACGTGAGTCTCTTGCCCTTTATGTATTATCTACGTGTATATTTCCTCTTATGTATTATCTACCGACACCGGTGTATTTAACGAAATGTGCAGTCCGTGGTCGTATCATAATGGCGGATCTTGGCCAACGCTTCTTTGGCAGGTAAACATGAATTTTCTTTTATGTCGAAGAACCCCTTGTCTAGAATGCCCTTTTATACAAACAACATTGTCCCGTGATGCTTTCATGGAGTTAAACTCACAATCTTGTATTACCCTTAGTTTACATTGGCATGCATCAAGATGGACAGATTACAATTAGCCCAGAAGGCAGTTTCTTTGGCCGAGAAGAGGCTCTCGATTGACCGATGGCCTGAAAACTACGACACCTGTAGCGGGAAGTTCATCGGAAAACAATCTAGCCTTTACCAAACATGGACTATCGCCGGTTTCCTAACGTCTAGAATTATGGTGGAGAATCCACAGTTGGCTTCCATGTTATTCTGGGAGGAGGACTACGAGCTTCTCGAGATCTGCGGTTGTGCACCTAACAAAAGTGGCCGGAAGAAATGTTCACGCGGCGCTGCTAAATCTCAGATACTCGTCTAATTCGAACTCCGTTTCTTCAAGAAAAAAACATTGATCCTCTCGACTGTACAGCCACAATGTTTAGGGTAGCGACTATGAACATGCTAAATCAAGAATGACTAAAAATATGTATTCGGTCTCGTAAACTAGTGGAACTTATTAGATATAGTTGACATGACATAAAGTCTCGTGCATCATACGATCAACCTTATGTCTCGGACACCATATTGTTCTCGTGCTTCTTCACCGTATCGCTCTTGCTCTTTGAGTGTCGTACTATTTGTGTACCTAACTTAGCATCCACTTTGTTTATGGAGGTTTATGGTTAATATCTAAGGATTATATGATGAACTCAATTATATGTATATGACATGATCAGGAAGGAAGAAGGTGCTTTTGCTTGGTTAACTGGATTTTCATGTAAATAATTTAAAAATAGTGATTAAATCTTAAATTTCATCATAATTGATGGACTAAAACCATGATTAAACCAAATATATATAATTGAAGGACTAAAACCATGATTAAACGCAAACGTAAAGAATATTGTCAGTGCCATCCATCAATTTATCAATTCAAACTTTTGTCTTATTTAGAAATAAACAAAATTTGATGCTTACTTTGCAATGGTCAAATTCTGTCATAAGTCCCTATATCAAGCCTAAGTTGTAAATGTAATCCTTGTACTCTAATTCGCTCAATTTTAATAATATACTTTTCGAATTTTAAAATTTCAACATCATCCAAACCATCCATAAATAATGACTAAATTACATAAACTTAAAATGATCAAATTAGAAAATATGAACTAAATATACGACTCATGTATAATACAAAGATTAATAGTAGAATTTGACTTAACATATTTAACAAATAGTGTTTAGGTCAGGACCAAAATTTCAAAAAATGTAATGTACAATGATTGAAAATGACCAAATTAGACTATAGGAACTAAAGTTCATGACTTTGGTATAACACATGGACTGATAAAAGAATTTAACTATTTTATAGTACTTCTACTCAAAAAAGGTAAAATAGACAAATTATCACTAAGCTGTGCTGAAATGATCTTTTTGATCACTGAATTTTCGGTAGTTACAAAATAATCATTAAACTTATCAAACTATTATAAAATGATCATTACATATTATAAAATAGTGATAAAAATTGATAAGTTTAAAGACCATTTTGTAATAGCTTTATAAAATGTAATGATTATTTTATAATTGCTTAAGAAATTTAATGATCATTTTATAAAATTTTGAAACTCTAATGACCAAAATGGACCATTCCAACATAATTTAGCAACTATTTCTATACTTCACCCTAAAAAATATATACATCCGGTCACCATAACAAAATGGGAAACATAAAATATAAATAAATAAAAAGGCAATAATGGCCTCTACAACATGACAAATAATCAATTGAAATTGAATTTTGGTGGGAGCTCAAAAGAATTTTCCCCCAAAATCAAACACAGATAATTAATTTGAATTTCTTTACCTAATATAAATCTTCTTTAAACCCTTAAATTGAAAATAATACACATTTAAGTCCGTTCAAATTTATATTTTTAAAAAATAATAATAATAATAATAACTAAATAAATAATTATTTAAATATGTACAAATTATATTTATTACTATAGTTTCAAAAATATTTAAAATTATTTAACAAAATTAATAAGAAAATATTTCGTATTTTTTATTAGTATGAGGTGAATACAAAGTAATATATATTTAAAAATTCTTATCATTTAACAATAAAAACTTATAAATCATGCGTACATAATAGAACCGAAATCTAAAAGGATAACAATAATTACTTAATTATTGAGGTTGAAAATGTAAATTACTTTTTAAAATTAGGCCCACTTGGACAAATCAAGCACCATGTGTACCCTATAATTTCCCTCTCAAATCTAACATCAAACCTTCAAAATTCATTACAACCAACTACTGCTATCATTTCATTACAACCAACTACTGCTATCATTATAAAACTATCTCTCTACGAGTCCAGACTCATCTTTTTCTTCTTACAACCTGCTGGTGTACCAATGGCGGGGAGATGGGCCACGTCAGCGTTCCGGTGGGTGGCTTCGGACCTCCTACCATTCAGCTCCTCCGTCCAGCGGTGGAGTTTCATGGGGTGGCCGCAAATCGGCTTTTCCTTCGTCGACGAATTCGTTTGGAGTGTCATAACGGCGTTCGAGTCTGTCGCCTTGGTTTCCATGCTCTGCTTCTTTTTTCTCTTTTGCGGCTGCACGTTCTGACACTACGACGGTTAATCGATTGCCGAGATGGATGGAATGGCGTCGGGATTTGACGTCAGCTGCTGAGGTTTTTCTGTCGGATTCCCACGGCGGCGAGTTGGCAAAGGTCTCGAGGCTGTTCGTTAGTAGACGATGAACACGTGACCTTTTTCAGTCTGTCCCATGTGGAATTTGTTACAATTTTTTTATGTTTAAATTTTGTAATTTTACAGTATTTTGAAAAAAAAAGAGGGGAATATCTTGTAGTTTTGATAATATTTTATCAAATTTTGATTTTGGACCTTTTATTACGCTCAAATTTGATTTTAGTTTATGTATCTTAATTTCGTATACTTTGATCTTTTATTTTAAGCATAGTTATTTAATTAAAATATTGGCGTAGATTTCTTAAAAACATTTTTCTAACTTCTTGTGTTAATATAATTTTTAGGTAAACTACACTCATGATTACTTAATTATGGTAAGATTTTAATTTGACAATCGATCTTTTAATTTTTTCGATCAAACCATTTAATCATTTCAATAACATCAATTAAGTTACTTGTCGTTAACATGAAATATGACATGTGACATTTAACAAGTTTGGTATAATTACACATTCGATGTTCATTACTTATATGTTCTATCAAATTGATCTTAGCTTTAATTTAATAAAGTTAATCCTTTAATTGGATGGAAATGTCACAAAACATGCCACCATCTTATTGTAGGAAAATTTTCTTAAAATATTGCATTAGCTACAGTTCAAAATATATTTGATTGGATGATTAAATTTATTAAATTACATTGAAATTATGATTAAATTGATAAAATGTATAAATAATAAGAATAAAATATATTATTATACTAAATATTTTAACTATCACATCACTTACTCCATCAAATATTAACATGTAGCTTAGTTGATATTATTTAAATAATTAAGTGATTTGATTGATAAAATTAAAATATTTAAAATTCTCACATAATTTTTAAAATTAAGATAAATAAGAAAACAAAGTGCCAAAACCCTACGATAAATCCTGAAACCTCTGTCGCCCCAAACCCTGCGATCGCTGATAATTCAGAAGACCCAAGGGATCCCAAGAAGCAGCGCCGCTGATACTCTCCTTTACCCGATCCACCTGATTCCCAAGTTGACCATCACCCTTTAAATATGGATTGTGATGCACCACCCCAGCAAAGACAACCCGTCTCTTACAAAGATATGATCATGGGAAACACTGACGGCCTCTCTCAGCAGGATATTGATGATCTTGACAATGAGGATATCGAACTGCTCGAAGATGATGTATCAATCAGTGAAATTGATGGAGTCCCTTTTATTAATTTTTCCGATAGAGTCTGTAATCTCACAATAAAAAGCATGGAGCTTACTCTTGTCGGAAGGTTTTGGGACGAAGAGTTGGTTACAATACGCTCCAGAATCGAATCTATATTATTTGGAACCGTCTCACCCGCTCAAACCGATTGATATAGAGAACGATTACTTCCTGGTCAAGTTCGCCTCAAGGATTGATTATCTTAAAGTTCTCTAGGAAGGACCATGGACGATTTTTGGGCACTATTTAACGGTCGAGCCTTGGTCAACTGATTTCTGCCCTTTGCAATCTTTTCCGAGTAGGATAATGGCTTGGGTTCGTCTTTCGAGTCTGCCGATAACCTGGTACAAAAGAAGGATGATCGAATCTATTGGTTTTAGAATTGGTTCTGTAATAAAAATTTACCACCAAACAGATAATGGTAGACGGGGACGTTTCGCTCGGATGACGATCAACATCAACCTCCGAAAGCCTCTGGTGTCAAAACTCGTAATTAATGGTCATACTCAGATTGTGGAATATGAATCCTTGCCAGTTGTTTGCTTCGACTGCGGCACTTACGGCCATACTCATGACCAATGCCCAAAGACAAGTTTCTGTAGACATTGATCCTCCGGTCTCAAATGACTCGAATCTCAATCAGCCCTCGCCACCTCTCCCTCCGGAGGAAGCCTTCAGACCATGGATGTTGGTGGAAAAACGTCCTCGCCGTAATACTCGAAAACCAGCTGCTCCAAGCACGATGAATACTGGTATCCGAATTGACTCCTCAAGTTTTAATCCTATATATTTTTTCTTCTGATGAATCTCCTATTTAAGAACAGGAAATTGTTGGTAATGTGGTGGAGCCACAATTGACCAAAATTGATGAACAGTGTGCTACTGCACCGCCCAAAGCCACATCTTTAGTGGCTCCTAAAATTCCCAAGCCAACTTCTCCGGGGGCCAAACAAAAGCGAAAGGCCAAAGATTCCTTATTGGTCCGTAAGCCAGTCGCCACACCTCTCGGCTCCATCTCTCCAAATGTCATTGCTTCACGAACATTCTCGGTTCACCATGCGTTCTCTTCAAAGCTTCCTTTGGTTCGTAAATCAAGTTCTATCTAGAACCCAACTAAGCATACATCTATTATTATCAAAGATGGGTCCAACCCGCCCATCCCTCGTTAATCATAATTATGCGGCTCCCACGTTATCGGGTCCGCTGGTCATTAAAGCACCTTCTGCACCAAATATTCTTGCCTCTCATGTGCCAGGTGTGTCGGATTCTCTCACGTCAGCTTTGAAAAATGGCCCTTCTGCCATGATGGAATGACTTTATCTATTTTTTAATTATTTTATGTTGAATACGAAAGTTATAGTGTAGAATGCCCAAGGTTGCGGGAATAATAGCTTCCTTAGAACTACTAAACAATATACGAAAGACTCTCGGCCTGATATCTTTGCTTTTGTGGAAACTCGCATTAGTGGAAGAAAAGCTGATTATGTCATTAACTCCCTCGGTTTTGATTACTCTCACAGGGTTGAACCTGTGCGTTTTTCCGGTGGCATTTGGTTGTGTTGGCGTAACCACTTACATATTGATGTTTTTTTTCCCATTTTCAATTTATTCATTGTAGGGTGACAGATATTTCCTCTATGAGTTCCTATCTCATGTCAGTTGCTTATGCCAGCCCAACTCTTGGTAAACGGAGAACTTTATGGTCTTAACTTCGCGCTCTTGGTTCCAAATATGCAAGCCGATCTTGATTTTATTGATATGGTTGCTGACAGTGATCTTTATGACTTGGGTTATCATGGCTCACCATACACCTGGTATAGGGGAAATTGTTACGTTCGCCTTGATAGATGTCTTTGTAATGGCTATTGGTATGATGCTTTCGCTGATTCTTTTGTCCAACATCTGATCCATTTGAAGTCTGACCATCGCCCAATCCTTCGCTTATCTGAGAAACAGTCAGATCTACGGTGCCCCCTTTCCGTTATTTTACTGGTTGGTTAGATCATGATAATTTTAATCGGTTAGTTCATGACTGTTAGGACTCTTCTCGTCCTATCCCGGATGCAATTGCCAATTTCTCCTCTTATTGATCATTGGAATCAAAACGTCTATGGTTGTATTGGCAAGCGTAAGAAGCTTCTCATGGCTCGTCTTCGTGGGGTACAAAGACGACTTGATCGATTCCGTTCTAGCAACATGGTGAAACTTGAGTCTAAACTCCAAACTGAACTTGAGCTCTTACTTGACCATGAAGAGCTCCTTTGGAAACAGAAATCTACTTCTGATTGGGTTCGTTTCTCGGATCGTAACACAAATTTCTTCTATTCTAGAGTGGTAGCCAACCGGCGCAAGAAGAAAATTTGCATACTTAAAATTGACTCGAACATTTGGTGTGATGATGACACCCAACTCCAAGCTACTGCCACTAACTGCTTTCGTGAACTTTTCTCTCTTGATGAGATTGTCCAGGGTGCTTTTCCATTAAAAGGCTGCTTTCCACCTCTCTCGGATATCGACAAGGCTCGCCTTGATTCTATTCCTACCAATGAAGAAATCAAGCTCCTCTTAAAGCTCCCGGTATTGATGGGATTCATGTTCATTTCTACCAAAAACACTGGAGTGTTGTTGGTCCATCAGTATGTGATATGATCAAATCGGTTTTTTTCCAGTGCCACTCTAGACCCGAGACTTAATCGCGCAGTGATTGTGCTTATTCCTAAGGGTGCAAACCCGGAGGGTTTTGCGGATTTTCGTCCAATCTCTCTTTGCACAGTTCTCTATAACCTTATTACTAAGATCGTTGTGCATCGTCTCATCCATATCATCCCAAAGCTCATAGCTGGAAGTTCCCAAAGCTTATTACTAAGAGTTCATTGTTGGAAGAAATATCCGAGAGAATATTATTATCAATCAAGAAATAATGCACTCTATGAATTTGAAGAGAGATTAATCAGGATGGATGGCCATTAAAGTCGATCTCCAAAAAGCTTTTGATAGACTCAGGTGGGATTTCATTGAAGATACCCTTACTGAAGCTTCTTTTCCGCATTCCTTTATTTCAACTGTATTTCTACTACCACGATGCAAGTTCAGTGGAATAGTTATCTCTGCAATGAATTTCATCCGGGTAAAGGTATTCGCCAAGGCAATCTGCTCTCCCCATATTGTTGGGAAATAAACGAGTACAAGTAATTTTTGTATAACCAGATTAGTGAGAATGCGAAATAAAAGCGGAAAAATAATACCCGAAATTGATAACGAAGTTCAGCCAATTTGCTTACGTCTCCGAACTGCTGCAGAACTTTTACTAAAGGGAGAAAATTTACAGGTATTTAAAAAAATACTTGAGAGAGAGCTAGAATGATTTGGAGATTTTGGGATAATCTTGAAGCTAAATGGGATAGAATATTTATAGTTGAAGCTTGAGGACTAATCTTATAAATACCCTAAAGTCTAGTGACTAAAGTTAGTAATTATCCCTTCCATTTTCAACAATTCCATGCCGCCTAATTTTGACAAATTAGCAACCACCTTTGAATTCTTCTAGCTGTCGGCTGCTTGATTAAAGTGATCTAAATTGGCTCCCAAAATTTGGCATTTAATTTAGTTAGCCGGCTGCCATGCTGACTTTTCAACAATCTCCCACTTGAAAACTGATTTTAATCTGTCTTCACACCTCGATCAATGCAGCAACATTTCTAGTCTTGTTATTCTAGAATGCCAACTGAAGTTGAACACAACTTCAGTTTATCTGTAGTCACCGCCCTGTAAACCCACTTATTATTGGGCAGTTTCTCTATGGTTGCCTTGTCCCTCAACGTCTTGGCTCCCTTCGACTCTTGTCCACTAGTCTTTGAAGGAATGTTCCTCACTTGAACATCCTCAGCAATCCCCTGCTTCGACCCGTCTCTTAAGATGGTCTTTGAAGCCATGTTTTCTACACGAACATGCTCAGCAAACTCCTTGGACATGGACAACTCGATCTTGGGCTCATCCATAACC
Organism: Hibiscus syriacus; assembly: GCF_006381635.1. Classification (NCBI taxonomy): domain Eukaryota; kingdom Viridiplantae; phylum Streptophyta; class Magnoliopsida; order Malvales; family Malvaceae; genus Hibiscus; species Hibiscus syriacus. The sequence continues at coordinate 67,466 of NW_024062410.1, forward strand.
TTGGATGACTTGGCTCCCCTCGGGTAATTTGGCAACACTTCTGGCATCTTAAGCCTACGCCCCCTCGTTTTCTCGACTCTTACCCTCAACTTAGCATCTTTGACACTCGAACTTGTGCCAAGACTGCACACATCTTCCCCAGACTCACAATCTGGTTCATCATTGAGTGGACTTTCTCTGCCACTCGAGGAACAACATTCCTCATCCTTTGACTTGCCTTCATCATGGATTTGCTTGCCATTACCCTCGGTTTTCGGCTTTGATTCACCCATGGCTTCAATCCGAACACGAAGGTGAAGAATCCATCTTCTTCAGTCAAACTTGGGACTTTGAGCATGAGTTTTCTGAATCGACTCACATACTTCTTAAGTGTCCCTTTATGCTTGAGACACCTCAACTTGGACAACGCCTCCATCCTGGCATACTGTGAGCGGACTTGCTCACTTTGTACCCTCGGCTTGACGGCTTTATCTCTTACTATCGCACCGGGTCCTTTCCTGTGCTTGACTGCTTTGACACCCGCAGTCTCGTCACGTTTTGATCCTGGGCTGAGTACTTGAGAACTTGTAGTAGCACCATGTCTGCCCCTTGATTCAGTTACTTTGGAACATATAGCCTCACCAAGTCTTTCCCTAGTCTTAATTGCTTGGATATTCGTAATCTCGGGCTTTCTTCTGGGTTCGGCTGCTTCAACATCAACAACCTTGCCTCGTCTCGATCCTTGCTTGGCCGCATTGATCCCATCAATCGGACCAAGTATTTTTCCTGGCTTGGTAGCTTTAACACTTACGACCGCGCCAATTCCCGCTACTTCTCCTTCTTCAATCCTCTTCATGATGGCTGTAAGGTGACGCTTCTCGGGATATCCTCTAAACAAATGAGGACCATCACAAAAGTAGCACTTCAATTTTTCCTTGCTCCCATTCTTCTTTACACCGGACTTAGCCTTGCCATTTTTTCCCGATGGCTTTTCTTGGCTACGAACAGTCGATGGCTCACCTTGGCCATTCGAAGAGCTTTCTCTACCATCTCCCTGCTACACCTTTTCCCGGTCTCCACCACTGTTGCCACTATCTCTGGGCATGGGCCTGGACGACACATCGCTACTTGGCTTGTCACCTACAAGCTCAGTCAGTTTTTCGGCTATAGTTATGGCCTCCGAAAGTCTCTGGGCATCACTTTGCCCTCCCCCGAGCATCGCCTCTGGTCTAAGTCCTTCCAAGAAGGTCTTGAGCGCATCCCATTCACTCATTGCTCTCTTGCATATGAACAGCTCCCTCTTGAGTTCATCAACTTCATTTCTCAAAGCCATTGCTCCCACTCGAATCTGGCTTCGTTTGGATCATTTTTGACAATTCTTGCGAACCACCGTGTATTAGAACACCTCCGTCGACAAATTCGTATCGCCGACAAATTTTTTACTATTCACGAAATTCACTATTTATGTGAATAGTAATGAATAGTAATCTCACAAAAAATTGACAAAATTCACAACCAAAAGCTCTGATACCAGTTGTTGGGAAATAAACGAGTACAAGTAATTTCCCTATAACTAGATTAGTGAGAATGCGAAATAAAAACGGAAAAATAATACCTGAAATTGATAACGGAGTTCAGCCAATTTGCTTACGTCTCCGGACTGCTGCAGATATTTTACTAAAGGGAGAAAATTTACAGGTGTTTACAAAAATACTTGAGAGAGAGCTAGAATGATTTGGGGATTTTGAGATGATCTTTAAGCTAAATGGGATATGATATTTATAGTTAAAGCTTGAGGACTAATTTATAAATACCCTAAAGTCTAATGACTAAATTTAATAATTATCCTTTCTATTTTCAACAATTCCATGCCACCTAATTTTGACAAATTAACAGCCACCTTTGAATTCTTCTAGCTGCTGGTTGCTTGATTAAAGTAGTCTAAATTGGCTGCCAATGTTAACTTTTCAACACATACCTTTTTATCCTCACGATGGAAAGGTTAAGTCGTCTCATTTCTCAATATGTTGATATGGGCTTATGGTTACCTTTTCGGCTATGTCGTAATGGTACCTCTATCTCTCACCTCTTTTTTTTTGCAGATGATTTAATTTTGTATGTAAAGGTCGAGTATCAACAGTGCCTTGTTATTGAAAATATTCTTGACATTTTTGGCTCCTACTCTGGCCACAAAATGAATAAGAGGAAAACAGAAAAAAATCTCCTAATACCCTTTCAAGCATGCCAAGTGGTATTGGTACAAGTTTGGAGTTTCAAGTGGTTTCTGATATGGGAAATTATTTGGGTACTCCAGTACGACTCAAAGGGGTTAACCATCGCCTCGACCAAGTCATCATTGATAAAATCCGATCAAAACTCCATAGTTGGTCGGCTCGCATCCCTTAGTTGTGCAGGTCGTTCAACTCTTGCAAAGTCTGTGATTTCAGCCATCCCAACTTTCTTTATGCAGGCGAGTCTTCTTCCCACCCTAGTTTGTCGTGATATCGAAAAACTCTATAAGTTCATTTGGGGTGCAAATGCAGATAATGTGGCCCTTCATCTCGTCAATTGGGACTCAATCTCTCTACCTTTAAAACATGGGGGTTTAGGGATTCGTCGTCAACATGATCATAATGTTGCTTTCCTCATGAAGCTTTGTAATGCTTTGATTAATTCTCCGAACCGTTTTTGGGTTTGTTTATTACGCGAGAAGTACAAAATGAATGGCACTGCTCCAGAATCTATTATTAAAACTAGCTGCTCCCCCCTTTGGAGGTCTCTTGGAACTGTCTAGACTTCATTCAAGCTCCATCTTGCTTGGTCTATCGGAAATGGTGCAAACACACGTTTTTGGAGCGATATTTGGATCACTGAACTTGGCCCTCTCCAAGACTGGAAGAAGTCCCCGCTCACTTTTGTTGATTCTTCTCCTGTAAATGCTTTCACTCTTCCAAATGGAGATTGGAATTGGAACTTCATGATATCTTAAAACCTGCTGCAATCTCTTACTTCCACAGCATTTCTCCACCGAGTGCTCTTGCTGGTAAGGACAAATGTTTTTGGAATCATGGGGTTCAAAGACGTTTCACTGTTAAGAGTGGTTATTTCCAGGTGAGTAAGGACACTTTAAACACGCCTGACATGAAATGGAAATCCATCTGGCAGCTTGCTATCCCTGAACGGGTCCGTTGTTTTATTTGGGTGGCTATACGGGATAGGATTTTATCCATTGTTAACAGATGCAGGCGAGGCATTAGTTATGATCTTCATGTTCTTTGGGTGGTGCCATGGAAGAATCATCGTTGCATATCCTTCGCGATTGTCCAGCTGTAAATTCTCTTTGGCGCAATCTTCTTCATGATTCAAACTTCCCGGATTTCTTCAGCATGCCTTTAAATGATTGGATACACCCAAATCTTACAATTCAGTCTGTACATCCGATGCTCGGTATTCCTTGGAATTCCTTTTTTGTTTCTCTCCTTCTGGCATTCTTGGAAACGAAGGAACGATAAAATCTTTACTGGTTTCCTAAGCTCAACAAGTTCTCTTCTCCACCAAAGTTTATCTCTTACAAGACTATCGATGGTGGCTTCCCACTCATCTGCTGCAATTTCCAACAAGAGCCATGAATTAATTAAATGGAATCCTGCCCCTAGAGACTGGATTTGTCTTAATACCGATCCTCTTCAGGTGTTCTTCTTCGTGACTATGAAGGTGCCTTTCTAATGGGTTTTAACAAGAGACTTGGTTCATCTTCCGTCGTCCAAGCGGAGCTTTGAGGGGTGCTCGAAGGGTTAAAATTAGCATGGGAAAGCGGCTTTGAGAAAGTTCAACTCCAAATAGATAGCTCGGATGTTTTCTTTTTGTTACAGGATGCTAACAGGGACAGTCCTTATTCTTTGGTGCGGGACATTGCTGCTCTTCTTAATAAAGCTTGGCTTGTCGACATAAAGCTTATCCGTCGTGAGGCGAACATGGCAAAACTGGAAAGCGATGGTGCTGTTAGTTTGATTCTCCTCCGATCGCTCTAAGTGCTTTACTTTGTCGGGATATTCAAGGTCCCCCCATATGTCCGGCCGGGACATGCCTAATCCTATCTTTTAGGCTCATTTCAAATCCAAAAAAAAAAAATCTCACATAATTAAATGATCATGTATCTTAAATTCTTTTGTATTAGAAATTATGTTTTCTTAAATAACCCACGTTAAAATTGTAATCAAAATAATTAATAATATTAAATATCTAGACTAATAATGAATTAAAACATAAAATTAAATCTTAAATTTGAATATAAATAGTGGTTAAAAACATAAATTTACCTAAAATAGCAAAAAAAAAAGGATAATCAACAAAATCTACGAGTGAAATCACCATGGATTTCTTTTTCTACTGATAAATTGACAATAGAGAGTCGCTTTCTTTTCCCCTTAATCAGAGGCATTGATTGGGGGTTTGTGACAACAAAAGGTGTATAATACCCTTTCTCACATAATAAAATAACATAAAAAATCATATTAATAATCAAATCGATAATAATTAAATAAAATATAAAAATTCGTAGAAAATAGTTTCTACTTTATTCAATTGATTTTTTAATCAAAATTTTTTTATTTTATTTTAAAAAAACTCACACTAGTTTATTTTAAATTTATTTGATATTATCAATTAAGTCAATAAAATCATTAATTTTAAGTTTAATTGATCGACTCACCTCAAGACCAAGTCCCAATATACACATAAGGGTAAACTACTATATTGGTCATTCTTATTTTGATTTTGTTCAATTTTAATCACCAAAGCTAAAAACAATATGTCTTGATTACTTGCGTTATACATTCGTTACAATTTGGTTAATGAGCCTTTAATTTTCTTTTATTTTCATGACACGTCACATTAAAAATGAAAAATATTAATTTAACTTTACACTTTAAATAAAATATCAAATTATCATTGCACTTTTATTTAATTAATTTTTAAAATTTTTAATTTAACTATGACAATTTTTAATGAGCCTTAGGTGAGGTTGAATTTTAATTTTTATGATATATGTTCAATGTTCGTGAGTGTCCCTTTTAACAATGTTATTTTCAAGGTTTGAATTTGATTATTTTTAATTTTAATGCAATGTATCCTACAAGTGCACCAAACCTTTATTGATTAACATAGTTTATAAATTACAAGGGGTTAGATATCTGTAATTTCAGACTTATTTCAATTCAAATTTGTAAATCTGTATAAAAAAAATTAAATGTATTTTTATTCAAACATATATAATTATTTTGATCTAAATATGAACTTGAATTAAATATAATTATTCGCCATAAATTAAACTCAAAATTTTAAATCATATGTCGAATATGTACAAATTCGAGTTTGAGTCATAATCCATTAAAAATTGGATGATCAAGGTTCAACTACTAATGGAAGTAAACATATTCTCCATTTTGTAATTTATAGTTAGATTTGGATGTTCAAATTTACATCCAAATAAGTAACATGTATTCGAATAATAGGTATTCGATGACAATTACCCATACTCACTCTAAATTCACAACGAATAGTAACTTTAATATTCGAATTCTTAAATTATTTGAACCTACAATATCAAAATCCGAAACATATACATAAAATTATGAATTCACAACCAAACTATAAACCCTAAATATGGATAATGTATGTTATTGGCAAAGATTCAACCTAAAGAAGTTTCGCTAGGGGAGAGCGAAGGAGGGGTTAAAGAGACATGTAAAGTTGGGAGAATTAATGGTCACATGGATGCATGTGGAAATAAGCAAAGCCATGAGCAAAAGTAATATGAATTGTTGGACAAAATACATGTGGACCTTCACCTTTTTATTATACCACCTTTGCTGTTATGACCACCCATTTGCAAATTGACATGGAAAAACAACTGCTCCTGATAGGGATGCCACGTTGCCATTTCGTCATTTTCGATAAATACGGACATAAGATTTTATTTTAAAATATAAATTTGTAAAATATTTATATTAAAATTTTAAAGATGTAAAGTTTAGATCATTAGTAAAATGATATCCAAGTTATTTGAAAATTTTGAAATTTTCAAGTAGTACGATCTCCCTCGGCACTCCCTCGATCAATCCCTAATAAGAATGATCAGGGTCATGTCGGATTTTTGACTAACCCGAACTCAACTCAAGTATTGTAATAAAATAGCCCTCCCTAATTAACATGTCTCAATCCCTAAAACTAGACAGCTTGACTCTCGTGCTATGGCACGTGTTTGCCCTCAACTCTGAAATCGTATATATATGAGATATATATGACGTCTATGAGTGATCATTTGCACTTGGAAACTTATTTTAGAACATTGTGTCAACGGCATAAAGAAAAGCAATGGTTTATTTTCACATTCATGTAATTCCGGTCTTGGCTTACATTAATTAGAGGGTGTAGCTTAGTTTAATCCCTCTTAAGTATAAAAATTTAAATTTAATCCTTTTTATCCTTGAATATATAATTATAATTATGGTCTTTTCAAGAATAAATAATTTAATTTATGTCATTTTAACATAATATTGTCTTATTGGACTCCATTTTTTTAATTTTTTTTCTTGATATAATAAAATATTATTAGGGCACAAATGATTAAAGATAATGTTATTTTCCTTAGTGAGGTCGAAACAATTGTATTCGTAAGATATATTATTAATAAGTTAAGAAAAAATTATTACTATATATTATTTTATAATCACTCAGGATTATTAAAAAACCCGTGAAAATATATAGTAATAAAATGAAAGGAAATCGAGATATAGTATGAGAAAAAATTATATTAATTATCATAGTAGCCATACTACTATTTTAATCGAAGGATTTAGGTCTTTGTAAAAACAAAATAGAATATTAAATTTTAGAATACAATGACAGAGTTATATAAATTTTTATATTAATCTTCTAATTTAATGTAAAAAAAGATTGAACTTTCTTTTCTATAAAATATATCTTATAAGGATAATGCAGTGAAGTGTAATATTTTTAGATAATTTTATATTTCATTTCATCAATTAAACAATAAACCTTCACTTTTTTAAAAAATAATTAAACATAATAATATAGTTAGGGATGACAATTTGATCTGAATTAGACGGATTCTGAATCGATTTGATAAGATTGAGCTTTTTATATTTAAGTTTGAATTAGATCAAATTTTATAATGTATGAGTTCAAGTTTATAATAAAAAAATATTTTCATTGATATAATAGTAATTTTCTTTTATATATCTAGAGATAATCGTTATAATACCTTCCTCTCTAATATTTTTCAATTAGGTCATAATGTTATTGAATAAAAGTAAGAAATTTTATATTTTGATAGGATCAAATACAAATTTGTACATTAAATTTCAAGTTAAATAATTTTTTTCTAAACCTAAATTGAATCAAATATTACGTAAAAAGTTTAATACTCAAGTCAGATTTAAGTTGATCTCCGATCCGACCCATTATTGTTTTTACATATAACATACTCTACAATAAATTATATAAATAATATTACATTATAATAATGAGATTTTAAAAATAATTTTATATTTCGTGAATCGGTTCAACAAGTTTTATCTTAAGTTTGTGATGTGATATTTACTATGTAGGTTGTCAAAATTTGAATGGGGGCACATCCCACATGCAATACAAGCGATTTAAGGGCGGGTGGAGTTAAAATTGTAGGGTCATTGAGCCACGTGAGGGTGAGAAGTGCTGCATGAATATTATCATGTGATGTGATTTGACTCTGTCACACCGTGACATGGATTTCATGTTCGTCGAATCTATTAAAAACAGTATTCTATATTTAAAACATAAACAAATTCAATAGGAAAAAATTGGATCCAAATTAACACGATAAATGAAAATAAATTACGTTAATTTATTCTTGGGTAAAATAATATGATAATAAAAAATAAGTTCACAAAAATTTTTATAATATTTTACATTTTTCTAACGTCAAAAGTAATTCTTTGCAACGAATAACGAATAAAAAGAATATGGGTTTGCTTGTCAAATTAGATCTATAAAATTATTCATAAAATTAAAGAAATCAATAATAATTAAACTCCAAATACATGGAATTATAAATGCACTTATACTCTAAATTTTATTTCAATATATATATAATTTGGCAAAGGATAATTAATAAGCACTTGTTTTAAATGAAAACTTTTAGCGTCACTTCAACATTCTTCGTTATAAAAATGTAAATTCTTAAATCATTCCTTTCAGGTACTCAAATTAATATAATTATTAATATTGCCTGGATTATTATTTAAACGTAAAACATTATATATTATATTTATATTATTAAATAAATATATTTAAAATTAATAATAGGATGTTAAAAGTCAATCAATTTAACTAACTGTCTATTAATCTAACGAGATAAATCGTTTAATCACTTAAGTAAAATTAGAAGTATGAATCATAATATTATAAATTAAAAAAAAATTGGAACAGCCACTCCCACAATAAACATTTGTAATATCTCGTTCAGACAAATCAATCGGTGATTATACTAAAATGTCAGAAAATTTAATTATAAATCATTCATACGAATGTTTATTGCCTGTCCATTTAATGATTTGAAAATAAGGTCGTAAAAACTACAAAATTCTTCTATTAAATATTAATACTTTGATGTTATTAATATATATTAAATGAAATAAAAAACATTATCACTTATTTTTAAATTAATTGTTGATGTTTAAAATTTATAATCATATTTAAGGAGTTAATACGTTAAATACTAATCACTTCCTTACTTCCTTTCCAAAAAATTTTTACAGGTCGACATGAGCACAAAGTCTATCAGCCAGCGCCGGCGGCTGCGTTCGAACGCTGCCACCACCACCGAGGAACTCGGCAATAGCCGTCATGGCGCGAACTTGCATCTCTAAAGCCGCTATGTAATCGCTAGTTTCATCTAGAATGATCGAGTAAGCTAGCTTACGGCAACCGGGGACAAGCTGTCTCAAAACCTTCAGCTTCCTTTCAACGACCGTCAATTTCCTCTTCTCTTTGGTAATCTCCGATCTCCTCGACCTACTGTATCCGGCGACGACCTTCGCTTTCTTATATTTCTTTATAATCTTGGCGCCGGCACTTAGAATGGATCTGCTCCAACGCATTGTTCCCTTTGCGGCGACGGCCAGTACTCTGTCCGCCGTTTCGCGGACTTGTTTGGCGGATACGGAGGAGGAGGACGGAGGAGAGTGACGGAGAGCTCGGATTAGCTTGAAGGTGTAGATCTGTTGCTGTTTTTGTGTCGTCCATTGATTTGGATCGAAAGAAGGCGGTGTTGTCGTCGTTTTCTTCGGTTTATTGTGCTCTGAGGTCTTATGAGGGCTTGGTGTGAAAGAAGCCATGGAGATTAAGTCCAAAGCTTGGCGGAATTGCAGGAATGGAGAAGAAAGAACGATCTCAATTTTTATTTTTTTGAAAAAAATAAATTTATGGTTCGGGAGTTTTAGCGAGGAGCAAAGGTGCTTATAAATAGGATAGTGTGACAATAGAATAAGGTAATATTTGTTTAAATAAAAATTTTAATTAGATAATGAAAGCTCGTATCCCTGATATTATTAATGTTTAAACACAAAATCTAAAAGAATAATAATAATTCATTTATCATCGTGTTAATGCAAATATGTTTAGTTCGTGAAAAAGGTCTTAATGAGAAAATAATATTTTTTTCTAGAATCTTACATTCATATTTATTTTGTCATCGTTCTCATCTGGTGGGAGAAGCATTGACAGCCGTAATCATTTTTTTGATAAGGAGTTAGAAAATATCATTTCCATTCATTCTTTAGGTATTTATCAATCTATATCATTTTAGATAAATTATCCTTTAAATAATAAGTATTGGGTCTATTTGCTACATATTTATAACGAAATAACTAATTGTTTGAGGTGTAAATTTATTAAATATTTTTTTCATATTAGTTTAATATTCAAATAGTGTTTTAATATTTCATGTATTGTTATTAGTATTGTGTTCACGACATTTCTAATATTACTTCAAGGAAAAACTATTTTAGATATTATTCAACTTTGTATGATGACTTGTTTATATAACTGTCAATTATAACATTTTGGCTTTAGTTTTATATTCAATTATGCAACTCTACTATTAAGTCAGTTACTAGATGATATATCTAACGGTTATTTATGTGGCCTGCCATACCAAAACGGAATTGTTTTAGTGCAGTTGTTATGATACCTAAAATGACGTCGTTTTAGACGCTAAACCTTTAGTGATGTATCGATTTTGCTATTAAACTTTTAAATAGTTTTATCTTTTAGCACTGTACTTTCTGGCCAACATAGTAGTCAAGAAAGTCCCGTCATCGGTCATATTTCAACACAAGATTAGTACCAAAATGTTCATATTTCACTCATCTTACTTCCCATAGGATTGGTTTTCTGTGAAACCCACTGAAAAATTGATAAAAAAAACTATTTAAAAAGGTTAATGTATTAATACTTCGATTTCTTTCAATAACCGTCTAATGAGGCTAGTTTTAAGATACATTGTTCGTATTCTCGAAATAATGCTTTTTACCATTTAGATTTTCGAAAAGTACCTCAAATCCCTTAAATATAAGAAAGTCTCCAAACATCTAAAAATGGTAGATTTTTTTGTTTGATGTTGTCGATTTTTAGTGGGTTTTATGGATAACTAATCTTATGAGAAGAATGAGGTGGGAAATGCAAACATTTTGGTATCAACTTTGTCATGAAAGATGATTGGTGATGAACGATGATTGGTTGTCAACGACGACTAAAAATGCAGTGTCAAAAAATAAATTGTTTAGAAGTTATGTGGTACAATTGATACACTCATAAAGTTCAATATCTAAAACGACGTCGTTATAGACATCGAAATAGTCACAAGAAAATGATGTTTTGGTGTGGCATGCTACGTCAACAACAGTTGAATGTAAAACTAAAATTTAATACTATAATTGAAAATTTTGAAAGTTTAGTGATATAAATGAGTTAGTAGACAAATTTTAACGATATCTGAAGTAGTTTTTATTTGTTTTAAAATATATTATCTAAATATTTAGCTCGTAATATAAAATTTGATTCAAGTTTAAGCTTGAGTTATATAAAAGAGTTTGGCTCGCAAACTTATAACAACGAAGTAAGCATAAATTATTCCATTTCCCTCAAAAAGTTTTATCAATCTGGAGTATAAAAATAGTATTTATTCAAAAAAATTCAATCATTTGATATTAAACGTTTTTATTTCGGGAAATAAAATAATAAAATTAATTTTGAAATATAAAATAAAATATTGGCGACACAATTCATCATCATATCCTTATAAAAGCGATTCACGGGAAACAACAGGTACGGATTTATTCTTTTTGAGTCACATTTATTCCTTGTGGGCTTCTCCATTGGTTTGGATCTCATCTCAAGCATTGAAAATAAGTAGTTGTTTTAGATGGGATAAATGGTAAAATTATACATACGATTTTAATTAAATGTATAATATTATATATAAATTTTAATTTGATTTATTTTTCATAAAATATTAAAAATAGTTATCAACAGGGACAAACGCAAATTTTTTAAAAAGAGAAATTATATAAAATTTTAGAGTAAAATGAATTTATAAAATTTAAAGGGACGAAAGTAGATTATTAATAAAAAATGAAAATTAGGACGATACTAACGTGATCTTTTTTATGATTTTTTAATTTTCTACATCATTTTCTCTCTTTTAATCAGGAGTTTATGTATCATTTTTATAATAATTTTTTTGAGTATAAGATAATGTTATATATTAATATTTTATTGATCAATAAAATGAAAGAAAATAAATTGATTTGATAATATTTTGCATTCTAAATTTGAGTCTTTCTTGGCTCTCGATGTCTCGAATTGGATTGCAACTAATTTGCAGGGACCATCCATTTTTGCGAAGCGTGCTGCCAATTAGATCTCATGTTTACTGCGACTTTTTGGCTCACACGTAATGCTAAGGTGTTTGATGCTCCCATGGAACGAAAGGGGTCAATAATTGATCGAAGCAGGCAGCTTGTTCAGTTGACTATCCAAGCTTTCGAGGAGAGAGAAATGGTTTCGATCACTGCTCTTTCTATTCCTCGTGGTCCTTCTCGTTGGGTACCCCCGCCCTCTCAGTGGGTTAAGCTTGATACGGATGCTGCGTGGAGAGAGGATGACGGTTGACCTCTGTTTATTCATTTCCCACCTGATTCAATAGTTAGCCTCCTGCATGATGATAGCTTGATTATAATAGACGATGGTAATTGACTCCTGCTTGCCTGGTTTAGCTTTGTTTGCTTTGCATTTTTTTTTTGTTATTTTTTACTAGCACATGCATGTACTCTTTTCTTCCAATTAGGTTAGGATTTTTAAAGAGCAACGTGTTATTTTCCGTTGTATGACTCCTCATTAATGAAATCATATTTTTCACCCAAAAAAAAAACTAAAAAAAATTGATTACTTTTGGGAAACAAATAAATCAAATCCAAGACCCTTGTAAAAGAGTTTTACCGCTTAGCCATTAAACTATTATTATAATTTCATTAAAATCTATATTTAGAATTGTCAAATAAAACTAAAAAAACATAAGTATTATAAAATTATCAATAAAATAATGATATATGTCATTATTTAGTTATGGACATAAAATTATTAAAAAAATAATATAATAATTATTGATTAAAATAATAAATTTAATGTGATTTTTTATATTAATAATATCATTAATTTTTTCAACCATAATAATTAAAATAAAATAGATGGTAAGTGATAATTTTATTAAGGTTAAGGTACACAAATGATCCCCAATTATAAGGCATTGTTTTGTTGAGTTTTCTGATTATTAAAAGGTATAAAATAGTCATTTGATTATAAGACGTTGTTTTGTTGAGTTTCCAACTGTTAAAAGTTACAAAATGGCAATCGATTATTCATATGTTCTAAAATCGTTTTTTTTCCTGTTAAAATTTTGATGTATGTTTGAGTTGGACGTTAACTTGCTGACTAAGATATGAGAAAATCATATTTAATGATGTATAGTGGCATGATCGTTACTTTCAAGAAATGATTCGCCAACATAATGTTTCAAACATTGACTCAACGACATAATGTAAACAGAGATTTGTTCCACAAAATACATCTAAAACAATTTTAGGATTAGATTTTATCATATCTTAGTCGACAAATTAATATTCATCTCGACAATCGTTATTTTTTAATGACAAAAGGACAAGTTCGTAACATATAAATAGTCGGTGAACATTTGTAACTTTTAATAGTTAAATAACTCAACAAATCAACACCCTACAATTAAGGGATCAGTTTATAACTTTTAATAGTTGAGGGACTTAAAAAAGTAATACTCTATAGACAAAGGACCATTTGTGTACTTTACCCTAAGTTTTTGAAAAGAATTTAATAGGGCCTATTAAAAGAAGATGCAGGAGACGGTAGCAGTAGGCATGTAAATGAACTGAACGTTCAGCGAACCGTTCATGAACCGTGCGGTGGGAAGTTCGTTTATTTATTAAATGAACGAATATGAACAAGATTTTGCGTTCGTTTAATTAAATAAACGAACATGAACAAAGAGATCGTTCGTTCGTTTATGTTCGTTCATTTATGTTCATTTATATTCGTTTATTTATGTTCGAACAGAGGGCAAATTGAATATGTTACGAAGATTATTGAAGTTGTTTAGATTTCAAAAAGATTGTTTTGTTAAACAAATTAACTTAAATACTTTATTATGTTCATATAGCTTATTTATGATTTATGTATGTTTTTGTCGTATTCGAACAAATTAACTCTAAAGTTTCAGGTTATATTAATGAATTTTAAGGGTGCGTTTGGTTCACGGAATGTAAGATTAACAGTGGGAATAAAAGATTACCAGTGAATATGATTACTGGGAATGTTGTATTTTGTGTTTGGTTGGTTTAGTAAGAATGTAAGATTACCGTGTTTGGTTAAAGGAATAAAAGATTATTAGAATGTATATTTGACCAAATTGTCCTTATTATATATTTGTATAATATTACAAATTGTAAAATATTTATATATTTTCTTTAAAAAATTAAATTCATAATATTTATATATATTTTTTATAAAATTAAAAATATAAAAAAGGTTTAATGAAAGGGTAAATTTTTTTTAACCCCTGAACTTCATATAAAATTTTAATTATAGACTTTTTTTTGTAAATCTAAAATAATTTAAGGATAAATTTGTAATTTAACATTCGTAGAATTTTTATTATTCAATGACAGAAGAATGATATTTTTGAAAAAAAGTAAAAATTTAAGGGCATTTTAGTCCAAAACGCCGGTAATGTTACAATACCTAAGGGAAGGGAAGTAATGACATTCCCGGTAATATACCTCAAAAAATCTACTATTGGTAATAAAACATTACCGGGAATGAGATTCCCGAGAGAATCCCACATTCCTTGAACTAAACACCCCCTAAGTTGTTATTCTTGTTGTTTGTTTTTCTTACATTCATTTGTTGTGTTCGAATAAGTTTTTTTTTGTTTGTGTTGTTCGTTTATGTTTGTTTATTGTGTTCGTTTATGTTCATTTATAACATTTATTATGTTCGTTTATGTTTATTTATCATTTAAATGAACAAACTATACTCCTTAATGAACGAACATGAACAAAAAATTTGTTGTTCGTTTATGTTATTATTCATTTATGTTCGTTTATTTATTAAATAAACGAACATAAACATACCTCCGTTCGTGTGCGTTCGATTCGTTTACGGGGCATAGGTAGCATGGAGGAGCACCCGCGCATCTTGAGCGATACGTCCCGTTAATAGGATGCACTTTCAAGCGTCAGATACGTCTCTCAATGTCATCTTTTTACAATTTTTTATATATTTTTAAATACATCATTTACTAATCAATTAATTTTAAACAACAGAAAAATTCAGACATTTTTTTGGAAGGGTCTTCCCGAAAATAAATGTCAAATATCTTATAAGTTTAAATATAGAGATAGAATCATGTATACAATGTAATTTTTTTAGTTTTACATATATTTAAGATCGTTAGATGAATAAAAATAAATGATTGAGATTAACAGTAAGAAATGAGAAGATATTCACTAAAAAATAAATAAACAAATTAATCTCAGTCTTCTATTTTATTCATCCAACAATCTTAAATCCGAATGTAAATAGATATTAACCTTTAAAGGGCTATATTGGGGAAAATATACAAATGGTCTCGTGACTATATATTATTATTTTGTTGAGTCGCTCGATTATTAAAAATTATAAAATATTTATCAAACTTTTCATATGTTCCAAACTAGTCCATTTCCTTTAAAATTTGACTATCATTTGAGTTGGAGGTTAATTTACATGAATTTGATAAAATTTGATTTCGAAATTGTTTGAGGTGTATTATGTGGATCAAGTATATGTTTACATTATATCATCAAATTTGTTTTTGAAATATTATGTCGTTGAGTCAGTGTTTAAAAGCAACGATATACATGTAGACATCATTAGAATATAATTTTATCATATCAAAATCAATAGGCTAACGTTTAGTTTTATAAAATCATGAAAATTAAACATTTGATATTCTAAAAAATTCTCAAAATCAATGATCACATATTAAATACTTTAGAATGTCACAAGTTTAATTTTCAATACCAATTATTATAAAATATTATCTATTCGTAATATTTCTTAATAGATGATAATACACACATGTCGTAACCGTCTTTCGGTTGGGCCCCGGAATTGGGTTTCGACTTGAAAAATGTGATTGGAGTCGCCACCGATTATTTATTTAAAAAATAAATAGGTTAATCGGATACCTTATATCTTACCTGATCTGCGTCTTACCAAAGATATGTCGGATTCGGGAGTCGATTACGGTCAAGGAAGGATTAGCACCCTTGAACCGCCCTTTCGGTACTACGTAATTTGCCGGTTGTCTTAAATTAAGAAAATTGTAATTTAAAATTAAAAGGTAAAAATACGATCACAATTACTTACCTTAGATAGTTTTAAAGGTGTAGCCTTAAGAAGGTCAAAAAACCATGTTAGATAAAAAGGTAATAGATAAAAAGGTAAGAAATAAATTAATTAAATTAAAATAAAGAGAAAACAAATTAAATAAAAGATAAGATAAAGAAAACAAAGATAAAATAGTAAGTAAAATAAATATAAAAAATAAAGAAAAAGAAGAAAAAGAAGAAAAAATATAGAAATAAAACAAATAAATAAAATAATAATAAAAAAGTAAAAATAATATATATATAAATAAAAAATAAAAAAAAGTAAATATATATATATATAAATTAATAAAACTGATAATAAAAAATAATATATTTATATATATAATCTAAAAAAATAAAAATATATACTAAAGTAAAAAAGGAAATACATAAAATGTAAAAAAATATTACATGAAAAAGAAAAGAAAAGAAAAATAACAAAACAATTAAATAAAATGAGTAACAATGGAAATGTGCTTATAAATAAAGTTAAATAAATAAAATAATAATAATTAAAACGTAAATGTAAGAGACCAAATCAAAAATAAAAAAGATACTACCTTTTATTTATTTTTCGAATCGTTTACAATAGCTTTGCCTTTGTATCTTCTCGTGCTTTCCTCTATGTTTTGTGTGTAAATCGTGTCTTACAATGGTGAGTTACAATGGCTATTTATAGTGCTTGTGGATCCTATCTTTAGGAGTTTAAATCATAAAATTCTATCATATTTTTTGAATCCTAGCAAAATTCTATCATATCTTTAGGAGTTTGAATCCTAAAATTATATCCTATTTTTAGGAGTTTGAATCCTAGTAGGACGAAAAATGTGTGTTGACAGCTGCCCCTCTTTGCCCATAGTCGTGTAACGGGGATAGGGCAAAGATTAAAAGACACACTTTTCGTTCAGTGGAGTTGAAAATTAACTCTGATGTTTCAATAACTCCCTGTCGAATTGAGTTACGGATGACTCCTCCATCGTGAAGTCGAGTTCATCTTGAAATGATATGAAATTAAAGCCGTAGTTCGGAATTTGAATCAGCACGTGGCTTCCCGTTACCCTTCGGTCTTCTTCTCGGTTTAAAGACCTTGGATCGGAATAGAACTGAGAAATCTTCATTGACAGATAGCTTTTTCTTGACTTAAGCTATGCTGTTTGAAAATGTTTGCTTGTCACTAAGGCACGGCTAACCCAGGTCCTCTCCTCGACTTGAAAACCTCGACTGCAACCGGAAAGTAGTGCGATTGATGTGTCATCGAGCTGAATGGAGTCGAACTCGACAATTTTGATGGCAAATAATCCTTCTTTGAGTTGGATATACTTCGTCGTGAAGTTGAAATCCAAGTAAGTAGCATTGTTCCAAGTCCAATATCCTCCGTCGTGAAGTTGAAATTGGCTCTGGAACCGGAAAATTGTTTGTTGACAACCATCCATCCCTTCGTTGTGAAGTTGAACTTGTGTTGTCTCGAGTCCAATATCCTTCGTTGTGAAGTTGAGATTGGCTCCGAAATTGTTTGTTGACAGTCAGCCGCCCCTTCGCTGTGAAGTTGAGCTTGTGCTGTCTTGGGTCCAATATCCTCCGCTGTGAAGTTGAAATTGGCCCTGAAACTAGGAAATTGTTGTTGACAACCAGCCGTCCCTTCGTTGTGAAGTTGAACTTGTGTTGTCATAGGTAGCATGATATCCTCCGTCGTGGAAAATCAGCTTTGAAATTGGAAAGTTGTTCGTTGACAACCAGCCGTCCCTTCGTTGTGAAGTTGAACTTGTGTTGTCTTGAGTGGCACGATATCCTCCATCGTGGAGTTGAAATCACAGATGGCCCCTTCGTTGTGAAGTTGAGCCTTGACTTGAATATCCTTCGTCGTGAAGTTGAAATCCAAGTATTGTATGTTGCGGGTGGACACAATTCCCTTCGCCGTGAAGTTGAAACCGTGGAGACCCCTTTATTGTGAAGTTTGGCTTCGAGCTAGATATCATTCGTCGTGAAGTTGAAATCCACTCTCGAGCAAATTGTGTCGCTTTGAGTTCAATATCATTCGCCGCGAAGTTGAAATTGACTCTAGCTAAAACCTGAAAAAGTTATGCATATATGTGATGCTATGGATGCAATGCTCTTAGGTGTGCCTAAAATGCATATGCAACATATGTTATTTTTTGGGCTCAGGAGAGAAATCTCGATCTTCGGTTGCTTCTCTGGAATCTTAGTTCTGGAATCTTCAAGTTCTGATCCCTGATCTCGAATTCTTCAAATGTTCAAATCTGATGTGCACATTCTATTTTTTGATTTGAGAAATGCTTCTCGACCATCCCAAGTGTGTGCCTGAGCTGAGTGTAACGGTTTAAATGATGATTCAAGAGAAGTTGTCTTAAAAAAGACAAAATTAGTTTCAAGGGAAACGATCTTAAAGATATATGTTGTTTTATGAGAAACGGCCTCAAGGGAGATAAAATTTTGTTTTAAATGAAATAAACTCAAAGATTTTGTGTTTCAAGAGAAACTGTCTCAAGGGAGACAAAATTTGTTTCAAGGGAAACAATCTCAAAGGTTTTGTGTTTCAAGAGAAACATTTTCAAAGGTTTTTTGTGTTTCAAGAGAAACAATTTCAAAGGTTTCTTTTTGTGTTTCAAGAGAAACTGTATCAAGGGTGACACAAAAAAACATATTCAAGGATTGATGTTTCAAGAGAAACTGTCTCAAGGGAGACAAAATTTTGTTTTAAGAAAAACATGTCTTAAGATAGACAAAATTTGTTTCAAGAGAAACTGTCTCAAGAGAGACGAAATTTGTTTAATGTAAAACATATTCAAAGATTTTGTTTCAAGGGAAACTATTTTCAAAGTTTATGTTTCAATAGAAACTGTCTCAAAGGAGACAAAATTTGTTTCAAGGGAAACTATCTCAAGAGAGACAAAATTCATTTCAAGGGAAATGTTTTCAATGTTTATGTTTCAAGAGAAATTGTCTCAAGGGAGACAAAATTTTGTTTCAAGGGAAACTATCTCAAGAGAGACAATTTATTTCAAGGGAAATGCTTTCAATGTTTATGTTTCAAGAGAAACTGTCTCAAGGGAGATAAAATTTTGTTTCAAGGGAAATTATCTCAAGAGAGACAAAATTCATTTCAAGGGAAATGTTTTCAATGTTTATGTTTAAAGAGAAACTGTCTCAAGTGAGACAAAACTTTCTGTTTCGAGGGAAATTATCTCAAGCGAGATAAAATCTTGTTTTAAGAAAAACAATCTTGAGGGAAATAAATATTCTTTCGAGTAAAACAGTCTTAAGTGAGACAAAGTCTGTTCTAAGAAAAACAATCTCAAGTGAGATAATCATCTGCATTAAATGAGACTGTCTTAAGCAAGACAATCCCATCTTCTCCTGAAAGATCTGTAAAATGTATCGGGATGTAACTATCATGATGATGGATGTTTGATGTATGCCAAGATGAAATTTATTTACTGTTGAATTTGCCCTCAAGAGAGGAAAAAAATCAAGGTTTTTATTGCTCATGATGATGAATGCAAAGATGCAAATTTCATACATCATGTATGTACATGTTGATGTATATGTTGAGATGTGAGGGGAATGGTTGCGTGTGTAGTCTTCATTCTATCTCTGACTCAGTTTGTCTTCATTTCCACCAGGGTGTACTCTTGCAGACCTCAAGACAATTTTTCCTTCCCCTATCAAATTTTGCCCCAAAAATGGTTTCCTTTGCCTCATTTTCGATCTTGAGCTTCAGAGCGATTATTTGTTGAATTCCAATATATGCTTCCAGAGAACTTATCTTGTTTGAAAATGCTTTTCTTTTTTCGAATTTTCAAAATTTTGAAAAATATCAAAAGGAACTTTTTGAAAATGTTACCTCTTTCTAGGTTTCACAATTGAAGCAAATCATAAAACATGAGTTCATTGGATATCAAAAGAATCAATCACTCTCTTAATCTTTGATAGCTGCAAATCTTTGACAAATATCAAGATCGAAAAGTTGGTTTAAAGGTGGGTTTGTTTCATCAATTTGGTTATCGTGAAGATCACGGCATGCTCCTTTTTCTTGATTTGGTATTTTGATCGGAGGCGAACAAAATGACACAACTAGCATAATCAATGACTAGACCTTTCAGAACACTTCTGTTTCAGTTCTCTGAAATCTTCCATTTGTTCAAGTTTCGTAAGCTCTTCTAACAAAGGTAGTGCAGAAATATCGGTCTAAAAATGAAATTCTTGAGTGCTCGTGTGAATTTGACTATAACAGGTGTTTCTCAACTCCCTTAGTCTATTATTACCGAAAATTTCTTTTTTAGATAAATTTGATTTATTTTGCCATTGTCTGGCTAGCTGAATCCATAAAGCCGGGGCGTTCAACAATTGCTTTAGAGGGACAGCTTATTATTATAATCATTTTTATCAGGTTTAACTAAAGGGTTCATCTCATCACAAAGTCTTTGGCCTGACAAAAGCAGTGGAGCAAACACCGAATTGCCAAGTGTCCGAGCAATGTCATGGTTTGAATGTAATCTATTCATAAAGTCAGGGCTTTCGAGTTTCCTCTATAACCAATTGCCTTAGTGGAATAGCTCAGCTTTAGAGGGACAAATCACTGAAGGGTTCGTCTCATCACAAAGTCTTTGGCCTGACAAAAGCAGTGGAGCAAACACCGAATTGCCAAGTGTCCGAGCAGTGTCATAGTTTGAACATAATCTATTCATAAAGCCAGGGCTTTCGAGTTTCCTCTATAACCAATTGCCTTAGTGGAATAGCTTAGCTTTACGGATTTAATTTCTTAAGATTGTCAAGAAGAACCTGTTATAGTCTAGGTGTTTTTTGAAAATCAAGGGATCTCATCTTTAGAGTTCAATTTCCAAACAACTGACCTAAACTAGATTTGCTTACTTGACTATTACATCTATGAAGATCATTATCATCACTGAACGTCATAAACAAAGGTATAAACCAATTAGCTTTGTAATCTCATGTGTTAGTTGCCTCATTCTGTTCGCTCTTAATGCATGTCTGAATGCCAGACCTTGGATGGACTCTTCATGAGAAGAGAAAACTTAGCTCGGTAAGAGAAAAAACATGTAATCTGATGATCTTTTAAATTAGGACCAAGGGGTATTTGTTTTGCCGGGTTCAATCTTGTCATTTGTCAAAGATTTTACAACCTCAATTATTAAACAGTTTTTAATTAAGGTGATATTCAAAGAATTCAAGATTAAAATTTGTTTATTTCCTAAGAAGGAAGCATTTTATTTAAAATGTTTAAACGTCAAGTGACTTAAAAATGTTTACGCATAAGAAGTACGAAAGAAAAACAAGTTCAAACAAGATGATATGATTGATAATGCAACAAAATTCCTGACGGATGCCCCATCTGACTCTCGATCAGAATGCCCCATTACATATTGAAAGTGAATGCCCCTGAATTGATCAAATCTTGGACCTTACGTTTCAATGCCCCACAATTCTCAGTGGTGTGTCCTGAGCTCCCAATATGATAGCTGCATACGGCGTTAATATCATGACCTTCAGGATATGGGGCCTCTCTAGGTTTGGATTGAACTGGAGTCACAAGATTCTTCTCAACTAGCGTTGGGAGTAACTCCTCATATGTCATTGGGATTGGACTGATGCAAATCTTTTCTTTCCTTGGTTCTCTCTGAGTTTGTTTAGAAGTACTAGACGGTACAGCTGCAACAGTTTTTGGACTTGAGATCGTAACACCTTTTTTGGCGTTGTAGGTGCTGACATTGTTGATATATCCCTCAATTTTTCCTTGTTTTATAGCTAGCTCGATCATCTCACCAGCTATAACTAGATCTGAGAAACCTCTATATGTAATTGCCACCAGGTGTCCGAAGTAAGGTGTCTTCAGGGTTTGTATAAACAACTTTCTAGTCTCTTTTTCATCCAAGGGTGGATGAACCTGCACAGACAAATCCCTCCATCGCTGTGCATATTGTCGGAAACTCTTGTTGTGCTTCTTTTCCAGGCTTTGCAGCATAACCCGGTCTGGTCTCATATCATTGATATGTTTATATTGTTCTAGGAAAGACTTGGCTAAATCTTTCCATGTCTTGATGTGAGTTTGGCTGAGCTGATTGTACCAACAGATAGATGAACCAGATAGGCTCTCCTAAAAGCAGTGGATCAGGAGTTGATCATTCCCTCCATATCCTGTCATCTTCCGACAGAACATAGTGATATGGGATGATGGGCAGCTGTTCCCATCGAACTTCTCAAACTCAGGAACTTTAAACTTTGGTGGAAGCACCAAATCTGGAACCAGGCTCAACTCTCTTGCGTCCACTCCATAATAATCATGGTCCCCTTGGACCATCTTCATTCGATCTTCTATCATCCTGATTTTCTCTTCCATATTTTTCGCTTTGTCATCTTCATTGAAATCCGGGATATTGTAATCACCCGGATGATTATCAGGATTAGTTTTGGAAGTTTGCACCTTTACAGCAGATGATTCTTTTCCTTTGACAGCAGAAGAATTTTCTTGTGGTCTGGGTAAGATCTCGGGTGACATAATCACCTGTGAGGTTGGTGATATGGTTACCCATTCGGAGGGACTTCCCCCTACTACACTAGCTTGCTGTAAACATGATAACTTGGCCAATATTTGGTCAACCAAGGATTCCTGGTTTTTCTTGATGGACTCCAGAATACTCTGACTGTTTTGAGTCATCTTATCTTCCAGTTCTTTTTGTAGTCTTGCCATGTTCTCCTCGATTTGAGCGATTCTGGCATCCATTTGTCTTTTTTTTTCAAGCGGATGTTATGCGGATGATGTGTGTCCAACGCTTGAGGCGGTGTATCCAGTATTTATTCCTTTATTGAGACATTCTTCCGTTAGTTGATGCGAATGCAAGGAAAATAATAAAATGCAGAATATGTCTAAATGCATGATGCATCATGCATGAAATGCTCGAGGCATTGATCCAAAAAATGTGCCTGTTATTATGAATAATCCTTATTGGGGACAAAAGTATTTTATCTTTTAAGAGACAAAAATATCCTAACAGCTTCTGACATGTTGACTAGTCTTCTGCATTCGTCTGTCACCGGTTGAATATCATGTCGAACCGTTCAGGCTCCTTTGGCTAAAATGTGCAAGCGACAAGCTGTTTGCCCCAAAAAAGGTCTCAAAGGACTGCATCTCCGACCTTCACTTTCTGCCGAGCTTGTTTCTAACAAAAGTGCCATTGAAGCCCTCCATCTGAAGCTTATCGACTTGTTTCTGGAATTCATCTTGTTCTCATAGCTTTTGAAAGGAATCTCCGGGTCAGTAACTTTTTCCTCGTCTTGCCCCTACTCTTCTAAAAAATTTGACTTTAGTGTGCTCAGTGTAAATTCCGGTCCATTCGAAGTCCTTTACAATGTAGCAAAGTGACATATTCTTCAATTGCGGGTACCACGTCTTTTGGATTGAATGTGACACATAGTCGCCCTGTAGACTGTCCTCTGTATTTTCATCTCTTGTATTACAACCCCTCTGTCCATTAATGCAGATTATTCATGTTTAACAAACACGTTTTTTGTGGATCAACACCTCTTTCGAATGATGCAAATGATGAAAATAAAATAAAAGAGAGAGAAAAAAATTAGTGAAGTAAAACAAAATAAAAAAAATGAAAAATCCTACCCCACATGATATCTATCCGAACATGCTTAGTATTCCTACTCGGACATGATCTCTATCCCGCATGCTAATTTCAAACAAATCCTAACCGCATATTTGTCTAGTTCGCATGCTTTGAACAGAAAGTAAAACATGAAATAATTCAGACATCCTAGGTTTGGAAATGAGATTCTGGGGTAGGCTCTAATTCTTCAAAGTCTCCCGGTTTAGGTTATAAAAACGGTACCCGAGTTCTCCTTGCTGGTGCCCCCTTGGGCTTGCCAGACCCTTAGTCCTAAACCATCACAGGCTTGTGTGGACTAAGTTAAACTCGAGAGGATACATTCCCTTATGTCTATGCGGAGAATAAATTCACACGAAGACATAAGGTATATGAATCCCGAAGGTTACTTGCTAGGCATATGCGGTGAATAAATTCACACGAATGCGTCGCTTTCACCCTCACTTAAATAGGGTTCGGGGCTCGGGTTTAGAGCCTTTAGATGAAAAAAGTTCGGGAAGCTGAAATCATTAGAAAACGGTCAGTTCAACTATTTACTCGAAAAAATATAATCAAATGTAAGTAATAAGGATCAAAATGTTACCTTAAAATTTAAACTTACCTTTTTCATTAAAAAGACAACTGGAAATTACCTTAGCCTGACTCACTTACCTGTGTCCCCAGCGGAGTCGCCAAGCTGTCGTAACCGTCTTTCGGTTGGGCCCCGGAATTGGGCTTCGACTTGAAAAATGTGATTGGAGTCGCCACCGATTATTTATTTAAAAAATAAATAGGTTAATCGGATACCTTATATCTTACCTGATCTGCATCTTACCAAAGATATTTCGGATTTGGGAGTCGATTACGGTCAAGGAAGGATTAGCACCCTTGAACCGCCCTTTCGGTACTACGTAATTTGCCGGTTGTCTTAAATTAAGAAAATTGTAATTTAAAATTAAAAGGTAAAAATACGATCACAATTACTTACCTTAGATAGTTTTAAAGGTGTGGCCTTAAGAAGGTCAAAAAACCATGTTAGATAAAAATGTAATAGATAAAAAGGTAAGAAATAAATAAATTAATTAAATTAAAATAAAGAGAAAACAAATTAAATAAAAGATAAGATAAAGAAAACAAAGATAAAATAGTAAGTAAAATAAATATAAAAAATAAAGAAAAAGAAGAAAAAGAAGAAAAAAATATAGAAATAAAACAAATAAATAAAATAATAATAAAAAAGTAAAAATAATATATATATAAAATAAAAAATAAAAATAAATATATATATATATATATAAATTAATAAAACTGATAATAAAATAATATATTTATATATAATCTAAAAAAAAAAAATATATACTAAAGTAAAAAGAAAATACATAAAATGTAAAAAAATTACATGAAAAAAAAGAAAAGAAAATAACAAATAATTAAATAAATGAGTAACAAGGGAAATGTGCTTATAAATAAAGTTAAATAAATAAAATAATAATAATTAAAACGTAAATGTAAGAGACCAAATCAAAAGTAAAAAAGATACTACATTTTATTTATTTTTCGAATCGTTTACAATAGCTTTGCCTTTGTATCTTCTCGTGCTTTCCTCTATGTTTTGTGTGTAAATCGTGTCTTACAATGGTGAGTTACAATGGTTATTTATAGTGCTTGTGGATCCTATCTTTAGGAGTTTAAATCATAAAATTCTATCCTATTTTTTGAATCCTAGCAAAATTCTATCATATCTTTAGGAGTTTGAATCCTAAAATTATATCCTATTTTTAGGAGTTTGAATCCTAGTAGGACGAAAAATGTGTGTTGACAGCTGCCCCTCTTTGCCCATAGTCGTGTAACGGGGATAGGGCAAAGATTAAATTTAAAATTGTTATTTAAAATATTTTATTAAAAAATAAAAAGTAATAATATTTATATTTTTTTACTCTATATATTTCATTATTTTACATCCATCAAAATAAATCTATAAAAGCAATCATTTACTTTTTGAGGATAATTTTATTATTATTTTTATTATATGTGATTTGGCTTAATTGTGACTAAATTTAATTTAAATATTCAATTTAGTACTCAATTTAAATGATATCGTGTGTCTAGTAAAAATAAAGATAGATACTTGCTCGAAATGAAAAATTAGATATCATATTAAATATTAAAATTAAATTCAAGTACTTAATTGAGACAAAATTAGGTCAAATATCCAATTGAAACAAAAGAAAAAAAATAAAACTTAAATGCCTAATTAAACAAAAATAAAAATAAAAAATCAAATTGAACATCAAAACAAAACTAAAATATTAAATAACATATTAACCCTCATTTTATTTTACTTATTGCCATCATATTAACTTTTAATTTAATAACTATATATTTATATTTCAATATACTTGTAAAAGATTAAAAAAATTTGATAAAATATTAAGAATTAATTTGAAATACTAAAATCTGTAACTACTTGATATGATTCTATGGATACGAGCATAAGTTGATATTGGCCTAAATAAATAAATAAAAACTATCAAAACATTTCATAATTTAGTTATTAATCTTTCCACGTTTTATTAATTTAGTTTCAATTGTAATTCTGATTATAAAAATTTAAAATAGTTATAATTATAAAAAAATTAAAATATAAGAAAATTAAAAAAAAATCTTCTTCAAATGAAGGATAAACTACATATTTAGTACCCTAATTAATATATTTGTTTGATTTGGGTCACCCAATTATTTTTATTTCAAAATCATACATAACATTATGTTTTGGTTTCATTTTGATCACCTAGCTTTAAAAATTAATATTGATGTTGATGCGTCACCATAAGATAATATCATATTATCATTGAGTTGTTTAAAAAATGCCACATTAATAGATTTGTTACTTTTTTAACAGTGGAGTGAAAAAAATAAAAACAAAACATAATATTAAGCATAATCTTGGAGGACAAAATAGAAAATAAATGGTAGTTTAGGTACTAAACATATAAATTAAACTTCTTCTCTCATATTATCACACGTTAAGGAAAACTGGCTGCCATCCATTCACTTCCCGCCACATGTTTTAGTGTACAACCGCCAAACACCTATTGGTTTTACTCTTCATTGAATTCTCTTCCTTCTTTCCTTCACATGGCGATCTAAGGTGTTTGTTTCCCAACGCCCTTTCACCGATTCCCACGTAGGTAAAGCTATCTTCTATTCTTTTTTTCTTCTACTTTTCTTTCTTTTGAGGTTTTCTCATGTGGGTGTTTCGATTTTGGTTTACTTACAGTGTTTTCGTAATTGGGTTTGCTTTATCTTATTTTAAAAAAAAAAATTAAGTTATGATGTTTATTGAATTTTTGTTAACTGAGTCGAATTTGGTCATATATAATTTAGTTTCATGTTGGAATTTTAGCACAATCGTTTAGAATTTAGTTTACTTTTGGGAAAATATGTTGTTGTTCAGCTGAGAGCTAAATTCAGATATGTAGCTATGAAATGAACTGAAATTGGCTCGCAGATATTCCACTGACAACCAAATTATTATGCAACTTCTCTCTTATGGTGTATAATAGAGGGATTAAATAGCGGTGAGTAGCGGAATAGTGGCCGCTACAACGGTAGTGGCTCCGTCTTAGATATGGTGGAAAATAGGGGTGTGAAGTTAAATCACACCAATAACGGTGAATTGCGGGTGTGATTTAACGAGTAGCTGCCAATAGCGGCTGCCATTTTTTTTTTTGAAATAGGGTACTTCGTATTAGGGAAAACAAATACATCACCTCAAGAGCCTCATTAAAAAACCTCCCTAAACTTAAATGGAGGAAAAAAAGTCACTTGAGGTGGAAATATTCATCCAATCCAGGCTTACGCCAAACAATACAAATCCAAAACCGTAACCCACTCTTACTAACAGCAATACAATCGAAACGGCATAGGGTACTAACAACAAAAACAACAGAAAATAAAAAGTGCAAGAACAACTGAAACAAGATGAAACCGAACTGAAACAAATAATAGAACTAGACCAGGACGAGGAAGAAGTAACCAAGACTGGAGACAACAGTGTGCAACTAATTACATTCCCTGCCTGAATTGGTCTCTCCCTTAGGACAACCTTACGAGCATAGCAACAACAATCCATAAATGTGCAACTGAAGGCAGAAACGATCATGAACAACCACTTCTCAACAGCTGACTATAAAACAAGAAACCTCATTCCAAACTTCAGTTCCCAAAACTCAGATACTTAGACCCAACTTGTGAAGAATATTGATTGACATACAGAATAGCAACAGGAAACTCCAACGCTTGTTGTGAACCTCCAGAATAGCTAATGAAAAAATCGTGACTCCACCCCACTTCAGCTACACCTCGTAGTCAACCACCAGAAAAAATTACAGACTCCGGACTACAGATAAAATCTTGAGCATATGGAATTAGTGCCGGCCATAAGTAGTTAGCCCAAACCCCGATCTGAATCAAGGCGACATTAAATATCTGATCTGCCGAAAAAGAACTCCCATTAAATCTTGATAAATTTCTGCACAGCCATATTCTCCAAATCAGACCAAAGAACCCAAGGATCCATAAATCCCGAAGTTTCCAGCTAATAAACTGAGAGAACCAGACCTCAAGTAAATCTTTAACGTTCCTAGGAAAATGATATTCAATTTCCACAAGCTACATCAACGTTGCCAAACTTTCCAAACAACACCGCAATGACACAAAACGTGATTAATTGATTCCGATTCTTGATTGCAGAACGAACAAAGGGGATGATCATTGCAAATGACTCCTCGTTTTTCAAGCTCAATTATAACTGACAACCTATAATGCACGACTTTCCACACAAAAACAGAAACTTTTGGAGGAACATATTTGAACCAAACCTTCTTCCAAATTGAATCGATCGATTTGCCAACGCAAGCTAACTTAGTACAAAAAGAGTTGGGGCTGTAACCACCATCCCAAGAACCTGACCAAAACAGTTTATCCGAACCTGGGGCTGGGCTAGCAGCTCTGTTCAAAACCTGCATAAATTGGGACCAAAGAGGCTTTTCCCAATCGAAGAGGAATCTGGCTTATAGAGTGTTAGCCTACCTCCTCGTTGGTGTTGTCAGAATATATTCCAAAAAGGTTGAATATCTTTTTGAGGACTGCCAAGAAGTGCTGGCTGAGATAAATCAGTTTGTGGTTAGAGAAAAAAAAAATAGAGCGGCCGACATTTGCGTTATCGTTCCGTTACGGTAAAATTTTTTAAAAAATCAAATAGTCTGTTGTGACAATTAAGATTATTATATTTTATAATAAGTTGTGTGAATTAAAAAAAATCACGAACCCATATTGATTACAATAGTTTTAGCTTAATTTACTTGTGTTTCTTCTGGAATTTATTTGGGATGCACTGACAGCAGTCTTAGTGCTGAAGCTTTCGGTTTTTCTCCGCAATGGAAGGCCTTGGAGGCTTAGGATTTAGTAATGTAACCACTGCCATGAGGAAGAAAAGGAGTAGCGCATCACGTCGTCCTCGGAGTGAGTCACAGCCTCATACAGAGTTCCAGGATCTTTCTTCTTTATCATCCACACCTCCTTCTGACAATGTAAGCAGACATAGAATGAGATGATTCTTCTTATATAATTGTAGTACTTCTCGGTTCTCATTGAAAAGCATTCTATTTGAACCTGTGGCAATTGAAGGCCTTATGTAATTAACACCTGCTGAGATTGAATTTATTCAGAATTTGGTCAATGTTGACGATGAAGCATATGAAGACTCCGATGAAGCTTCCGATTATTGTTCTTTCCAAGGCAGCAGGGACCGGAGGCATGATGGAATTGATTTGAAAAGAAGCAGCGAAGGTGTCCTTGCCCCTACTAATTGGAAAAGCGCAAGCATGGGAGGGAGTTTTGGAAGTGTTTCAGATGGACTAGAAAATGAGAAGAAAGTCAAGAAAGTTAAACTTAAGGTTGGTGGTGTTACGCGTACCATCGATACCAAATCTGTAGGTGATAGTGCATCTGGTGCTGGGTCTTCTTCAAAATCCTCTCGCTTTTCAGACGCCCCTCGATCACTTCAGAGATCAAGTATTAAGGTTGCTAACTTGCTATTATACAGAATTACCAAGTCACTACTCTTTGCTGATAGTAGCTTTCAATACTCTTATGTCTTATCATTCAACTGTAACATGCGATATGCATCTTTGAGCTCCTTATGCATAGTCCGAGTCCTCATAAATGAATCTTTTCTGTTTTAAGTTCTGTCTCTCAGGTATCCACAGAAAGTTCAAAATTGCAAGAATAGTTATAGAGCACCTTGAAATTTATTGTCGAAAGTTCTGATGCTGGAAGGAATGGCCTTAATATTTTGTGGCATGAACTGATAAATGGACAGAGTTCTTATTGAGATTCCTTTGTCAGATATGTAATTTTGTGTTGTGCAGGACAACTCTGATGACCACTTCTTTACTTCAGAGAAGGATGGTACTCAGCGAGGGGTTCGGTGGAAGGATTTCTCAAGAGGCGATTTAGGTGTCCAGCAGGTACATCATTCAACAGGTAGGGTACCTGCTGAGAATTTCTCAACAAAGGGTATAGACAAGCATGAACCAGTCCGTAAGAGTAAGCAAGTTCCTAAGAAACGCTCATTAGAAGGAGTGCTTGATGATACAGAAGATGATGATGAGATTCGATACCTTGAGAAGGTCAAAACAGCTAGAGTAACTGCTGATTATGGTGTAGAACATGGAGAAGATGGAGGAAGAAAACAGCAGAGGATATCAAAGGTAGTGACTAGGAACGTTGACGGCCTTTATGGCTTAGATGTTGGAGATTATGGTTCGTCAAGAATAAGCAAGGAGGCTAAGAAGTCAAGATCGGGAAGAACCTCCGAAGATACTGACTATGTGGAAGAGGATGAAGAATCAGTTTCAGATGTTGAGCAAGATAATAGGAGAAAGAAAACCAGAAAGGAAGTCGTAGATTTCCTGGGGGACTACAAGAAGGAAATGATCTTCACTACACGTCAGCGTGCACTGCAAGCTGGCAAAGATGTCTCTTCTAGTGTTGGCGTTAGTCCGGTCGAGTTCCCAAATGGATTGCGCCCTGCTCCACCCAAAAGTATGTATCATATTATTGCTGCTTTTGTTGCCTTTTCCATTCATGCTATTATCTAACATAATCTGATCACAGAGCAAAAAGAGGAACTCTCCGAAGTAGAGCAGCAACTGAAGAAAGCAGAGGCGGCTCAGCGACGCAGGGTGCAGGTTGAAAAGGCCGCTAGGGAATCTGAGGTATGCACCATTGTTCCCTCCTCTTCATGTTGATAATTTAGGGAAAATGCATACTAATAACGTTGATGTTAACTCTGAAGATGTTGGGATTAATCGTCCTCGACTTTTGTAGGCCGAAGCTATAAGAAAAATTCTCGGCCAAGATTCAAGCAGGAAGAAACGAGAAGAAAAGATAAAGAAAAGGCAAGAAGAAATGGCACAAGTAAAGATCATGCACGATACCTTCTTTCTATTCAAACCTTATCTTCCATCTCTACATCTTGATCATTTTTTCCCCCGCAGGAAAAAGCTACGAACTCCATGATAGTTGCATCAGACTCTGTTAGATGGCTTATGGGCCCTTCGGGAACAATCGTAATATTCCCCAATGAGGTAGGCTTACCGAGCATATTCGATCCCAAGCCTTGTGGTTACCCTCCTCCTCGAGAGAAATGCGCCATTCCATCTTGTACAAATCCATACAAGTACCGAGATTCGAAATCAAAGCTTCCCCTCTGCAGCCTAGAATGCTACAAGGCTATGCATGAAACACTTACCGCGTGTTAGTGAATGGCACTCGGCGGCATAATCAGGCAGCAAACTACAATCGTATCAGTTGTGTACATAAGTTTGTGGATGGATAGTATGCTTATGATACAATACTAATATATGGAGTGTAGGAGAGAAGGGTAACGATTAATAAGGACTTAAATATTGCTTTGTATACTAATATATGATCATTGTTGTAATATTTATATCCATTTTTGTTGAACATTAAATTTCTAATTATTAAGAAAAATAAAAATATATTTACGAAAAAAAGGATGAAAATGACCAAAACTTAATGAAAAATTCATTTTTGTGCGTGAAGAATTTATATATGTATTCGACTGTTTAGTAGAATTCGATGTTTTAATATATTTTCATTTGAAGATTTATTAATCGAAATTGATTTTTCCGTCTAAGAAATCTACATATATTTATTACCATATCAAATAAACTAATATGAGATATAAAAATCTATGAACGAGTAATTAGGATAAATTCAAAAAAGATAGATTAATTATAAACACAAATAATATTTTTTAATAAGTAAGTATGACATCGAGATAGAATGAATTTTTTACTATCTTACACTATTATAATAATATTATTTTTGTTATGAGTATTTATTTATACGAATATCTATCTTTATTTATAAGATAAGATTTTAATATATATTCTTTAAATATCTGCTGTCCATTAATATTTAAATTGTTTATTACATCTACTACTTACGACTTTAGATATGAATTTTAAATAGAGAAAATAACTTCAGTGATCGAAAATGTCTTATAATGTATGATTTTAACCAATTTTTTTTGGATTTACAAAAATAACCAACGAATTCGCAATTCGAAATCTAATTTCGCAACACAGTTTCCAAATCCGCAACTTTAATTTGGAATTCGCAACACAGAAGTAGAATTCACAACTCGAACATGGAAATTTTCGCAACTCGAATTCGTCAATTTCGCAACTCAATTACCGATATAGGTAAACACTATAAAAAAATTCGGTAAAAAATCCGAATTCGTCAATTTGAAAACTGAGTTACGAATTTGACAAATTCATATTGCGAAATGTAAAATCTCGCCTCTTAAAGAAAAATCTCAATTGCTAAGTCCACGTATAAATCATTCAATTAAACCTACGCCTGTAAATGAATTGAATAAACACGAAAGAGGGTATGTTCATGTTCGTTCGTTCGTTTAACTTTAACCAAATAAACGAACCGTCGAAACGATTTTTTCTTTAAGATGCGAGATATTACATTTCGCAACACGAATTTGTCAAATTCGAAACTCTGTTTTTAAATTTGCGAATTCGGATTTTTTATCGGATTTTTCTACCGTGTTTACCTATATCGGTAATTGAGTTACGAAATTGGCGAATCCGAATTGCGAAATTGGCGAATTCGAGTTGCGAAAACGAAATTCCTGTTGCGAAAATTTCCATGTTCGAGTTGCGAATTCCAAATTCGAGTTGCGAATTTAGAAACTGTGTTTCAAAATTAGATTTCGAGTTACGAATCCGAATTCGAGTTGTGAATTCGTTGATTATTTTTACAAATCCAAAAAAATTGGTTAAGATCATATATTATAAGATATTTTCGGTCACTGAAGTTATTTTCTCTTTTATAAACTAAAGTGCTCATCCGATTAATTTCTCAAATGGGGTATTTTTTACAGTAAATTTGAGATCTCTCGGCGTCTTCAGGGTTAATCAGATTTTTGGATTATTTATTGGGATCTCTAGGGTCTTTAGTGGAATTCATTAAAAAATTTGACTTTTTTACACAAATATCACCTTAACATAAATTAATTACTTGTTAAGCACTGTTTAAGAATATTTTACGGATCTAACAAATTTTTAAATACTTTCTATAAATTTAATCATATTTTGTATTAATTATTTTATTATTTTATTTTTTATTATTTTATTTAATTATTTTATTTTTTTGCAGTTATAAATTGGAAAGTGGTCCTTGAATAATTATATTCGTATTTCTCGGCTTTTAAACTTTTCTCTCGGCTGTAAATACGCTCTCAACCTGTAAACATTCACATCAATCCTCTAAACTAGAAGAATGTCGTCGCTTCAGTATAGATATCCACGTGTTGAGAGCGTATTTATAGCCGAGAGAAAAGTTTAAAAGCCGAGAAATTCGAATATAATTATTCAAGGACCAATTTCCATTTTATAACTGCAAAAAAAATAATAATTAAATAAAATAATAAAAAAATTAAATAATACAATAATTAAATAAAATACTAACAAAATATGATTAATTTTATAGAAAGTATTTAAAAATTTACTTGATCTGTAAAATATTCTTAAACAGTGCCTAATAAATAATTAATTTATGTTAAGGTGATATTTGTGTAAAAATGCCAAATTTTTTCATGGATTTCAACTAAAGACGTCCAAGCAAAGAGTAAAAAAAATCTGGTTCACCCTGAAGACGCCGAGAAATCCTAAATCGTAAAAAACACAAATAATCCAACACCCTGAAGACGCCGGGATATCTCACCAAAAAATTAGTTAACCCTGAAGACGTCGAGAAATCTCAAATTTACTGTAGAAAACACCTCATTTGAGGAATTAATCAGCAATTTAATTTGAGAAATTTTTAAATTAAAAATTTCTTGTACGAGAACTTTTGCCGAGATCTAGGTCCACTCACATTGTAAACCATGTTACTTTTATTGTTTCTTTTCTGATTCCAATGGTAGGAATTGAGAAATTATTATTATTTTCTTGTTTTTGGATTTTCTCTTCTACTTCTATGAGATAATTATGCATTATCCTCAAACTATGATCTTATTATAAATTGATCTCTAAATGTTAAAATTATTCATATTACCCCAAAATTATCTCCGTTCTATTCTATCCTTAAACTTTTAAACATTCTATATCAATTCTCATTTTGTTTTGATCATTTCATTGGCCTGTCATTAACTCTACCGGTTAAAAAGATGCAACATGTTTTGAAATAGTCGGAATAAAACGATACTGATAATTTGAGGTTTGATATAGAATGTTTTACAAGTCACAGTTTGAGGATCTATAATGAAATTAACTCTATTTTTAATAATCCTCCTGTATTGGAAACTATTGTCAGCAAACTAACGATGGGTTCAAAGGAAAAAAAATAGAGGACATATTATATATATTATTTTAATTGTACTCCACTCTTTAAATGCATGTTGTTCTAATACTTGCAAGTTTATTAACCTCTTATTGTTCACTGGAACGTTTCTTATTAAATAAGTTAATGCTGCACAATAAATGATCCAAACAATGTTCTAACATTTCCCCTTAATGAAGAACTATATCTTAGGATCATTATGATACTCGAATGATATCTGTTGGATCGAACAATACAATAAATAATTAACTATTTTTAAATAAAATGTTAAATAACCTTACAAATGAAGTATTAGTTTGATAAAAAGAATCTAATTCAATTCATTTCTAAATATAATTAAAATTCGTAACTGATCAATCATTGTGGTAGAGAAGACAACAGAAAAGGAATATGCATTTGCATAACATATACACAAACTTCTGCTCTAATTAAATGATATTGACATCTTCTTATCATGATTTGAATCAATTTTATTTTATTTTTGTAGTTTTCATGTAACTATCAGTGAAAGTTCCCCTATTTGTTACGGTAAGCTGATCTTCATGGATGGAAGATTGTGAGCATGGGTTCAATGACAAGCATCAAATATAAATTTCTTGACCAGCACCATCCCTAGCCATGATTAAAGTGCATATTCCCAAGCCTAACGAAGTCCTACAATGACATAGTACGACTCTTCACTCTTCATAGTCCCCAAGAACCCAAATTTTAAATCAAGTATCAGACTTTTGTGTACAATGAATGGATTGTCCCCTACCTAAAGCAAAAAGTCAAACGAATCCAAGGTTTGATGAACAATTTCTCATTTTCTAGTTGTTCTTTGGGTGGTGTAAGGTGTTGAGCTTTGGGCCTTCAGTCTTCCAAGTTCTTGTACACTACAAATACACAAAAGTTTTCACTTTTTAGTTTTTCCCACCAACCAAACATGAGTTGGAATTGGAAAACCTGACACCCCATCACATGATTGTTGCTTTGAATTCTCTTATTATACTCCACGCGCCCTTTTCTCTTTGATCGCTTTGGTCCAGGCTTGTGCTTGTTTTTCTCACTTCTCTGCCGTATTATTGCTCTTGCAGTTGCAGATCTGCCGGTCATTGCTGGACAAGGTTCATTTGCTGGTCCCTATTAATTTTCATCTTTCAAAGAAGGGTCTTTGATTTTTGTGTTGTAAATTTGATTGGAGAGCGCTTTGGTTTGTTTTTCTTCTCTGCGTTGGTGGGATTTTGGCCTAAAAACCGTAGGTGTTAATTGCTGTTTTTAGGTACAAGTGATTCACCTTTGTTCTTTTTCTTAGCTGAAAATTCATCCTTTAGCTGTTTGTGATTTGTTCTTTGATGCTTTTCTCTATCTATGCTTAAAAAACCATTTTCTCCCTTTCTTTTGTGGGTGACAATGGTGGTTTAAACAGCAATTTATCGTGCTTTAGAGCATTAAAGATGATGTTTCTCTCTCTCTAGGTTTCTCATCTGTTTATAGTCTAAAACATCTCCCTTTTGCATGTACAGAAATGGGGTTCATCTCCAGGAAGATCTTCCCGGCTTGTGGAAGCATGTGTGTGTGTTGTCCTGCTTTGAGGTCAAGATCTAGACAACCTGTTAAGCGTTACAAGAAATTGTTGTCCGAAATATTCCCCAAGTCCACTGTGAGTAAAGTATTGACTCTTTATGTTCTTTTGGCTTATGAATTTTGGTAATTTATTGATTGACAGTAGATTCAGTACCTATTGTTTGAAGATGAAACTTACTATTATATACGTATTTGAGTTCTTGGTGCGGCTGTTTAAGCTTATTCGGTTGCAAGTAATTTAGTTTTGACGGCGTTGGTTGCAATGTAGAATCTTTGATCTTGTAATACGCCAGTAATGGCTGCTAGAGTTATTACACATCTATATAATTCATTGCTTTGCGTGGCTGTTGGTAAAGCTATTAAACTCATTCCGGATAACATATTTTCATGATTTTAAAAACGATTAATCCATTGTTTGTATCTTGGAATGCCCGAGGGAAACATAGCAAAGCTCTCAGATGCAGATAATTAGCAGTTTAGCTGAAGAGTTACTTCATTTTGCAATGTATCTAATTCTTGATAAGCTGTAATCATAAAGTTAAAGCCTCGCTGTACATTGCAGGATGCTCCTCCCAATGAAAGGAAAAAATTGCCAAATTATGTGAATATGCTGCCAAAAACCCTTTCCGAATTCCCAAGGTACTAATGACTGTGTTCTTCATTTGTTTGCAAGTTTACAGTGCAACCTTTAATATACTATGCGCGCACGATAATGTAGTTGATGTTCCTTTTCTTTTTAATAGATTGCCAAGTATCTTGAAGAAAAATGCTACAAAGAACTGCGCTACGAGCACATCAAATTCGTCAATATTGTTACAGAAGCTTACAACAAGTTACTTTGTATGTGCAAGGAACAGATGTCAGTAACCATTTCTGGTTTATCTCTTCTTATTATTCATTGTGTTGCTTGTGTTGTATGGAAAGTTATGTTCTTGTATGATAAACTTGCATTTTTTTTACCTCGTAGGGCATGTTTTGCTGTTAACTTGCTGAATGTTGTTAGTGAGCTGCTCGATAACTCTAAGCAAGATGCTACGCGGATCCTTGGATGCGAAACCTTGACTAGGTTTATCTATAATCAGGTTAATGGTTGCTTTCCTTTTTATCTTTTTCCTTCTGAAAACTAAAAGTACAAAACTGATAGCACCTTTATACATAGGTAAGTTTAAGATAATTTTTTACGGTTATAACTTACCTCTTGATGCGTGTTGAAAACGTTCTTAAGAATGCTATAGGTTGGCTATGCGAATCATATGCGAGGCTTTTGAATAACTCAACTAGGCTATGGAATGTTAACATAGAGGGGAATGTGTATCATTTGCTCTCTCTGTCACATGTAGAAAAAGGATGATGTATAACCATTTTATGCTATCTGATATGAAAGTCATTTACTGCTGCAAGTGTTCTGCTGATGAGGGATGCATGCGAATTTTGTTTTTCATTTCCATATATTTAGTGGATAACTCTTATTTTTCCTTTCCAAACGAAAATTGAATTATTATTAGATATTACTCATGCTTTGATCCGTTTCACAAACAGACGGATGGAACTTACACACAAAGCATCGAGAAATTTGTTCATAAAGTGTGTAAGTTGGCACGCGAGGACGTGAATGAACATCACAGACGCCGCTTGAGAGCGTCTAGCTTGCAGTGCCTTTCTGCCGTGGTAGTTTAAAAAGTTCATTTCCTTTTCCATTTATGTGTTCACAAGGATAATCATGTAATGAAGTAACTTTCTCAATTTCCTAACCTTTTCCATCAATCTTGAATCTCTTAGAATATGCCTTTGTGTTTACTTTTGCTTCATAGGTTTGGTTCATGGCACAATATTCCTATATTTTTCCTGCTCTCGATGAGGTTAGTGCCTGCTCTCTCCCTTAATGTGTAGAATTGGATTACTAGTTGGTTTTTTTTTGGGGGGGACGGGGTACGGATAACCTTTTGTATCCAATGTGTTTTTAAAATTTTGATGTACTGAACTGCAGATGGTATATGCCACTTTGGATAACTACGAGCTAGATATTCG
Source organism: Hibiscus syriacus (assembly GCF_006381635.1). NCBI lineage: Eukaryota > Viridiplantae > Streptophyta > Magnoliopsida > Malvales > Malvaceae > Hibiscus > Hibiscus syriacus. The sequence goes on from NW_024062410.1 coordinate 105,684, forward strand.
TGTTGAAGACAATAATGAGAGAGAGCCCCATCATAATTGGGTAGATGAAGTGGTTCGTTGCGAGGGTAGAGGTGCGATTGTTGCCTGTGATGCTAGTCCTAGCAACATGATTATCAGGCCTCAACCAGAGAAAAAAGACCCCTCTCTTTTCACGAGGTAGTGTAATCACCGAGCTGTAAAGAACTTTTATATGATATAGCAAACTATATTGTGAAACATAGGGATGGTAGAATGGTTTTCCACCCTTTCCGGGTCCTATCTGTTTTCCTAAATTGTGGTTTGTGTGTTTTTTGATTTCTTTTTTACAGGGAAGAGAACGAAACACCGAAAGTTTGGGCTCAAATTTGTATTCAGAGAATGGTTGAGCTGGCAAAGGAGACTACAACATTGCGCCAAGTACTTGATCCGGTATTTGTGTACTTCGATTCTCGGCAGCACTGGATTCCACAGCAGGGATTGGCAATGGTGGTTTTGTCTGACATGTCCTACGGGGTGGCTTCGGGTACATTCGTTTTTCATTTTTTTAAGGATCCACCAAATATAGTCAATATTCGGTGATTTTATGATTCTGCTTGCTGTTATTTTGGGTTTCAGGGAATCACCAACTGATTTTAGCTGCTGTAGTACGTCATCTAGACCACAAAAATGTGGCTCATGATCCTCAACTAAAATCTCATATCGTACAAGTTGCGGCTGCTTTAGCTACTCAAGTTAGATCCAGAGGGGTGCTTGCTGAAACTGGTTTTGTTGGTGACCTATGCAGGCATCTGCGAAAAAGTTTCCAAGCCACTCTTGAATCAGTAGGACAGCAGGAGTCGATCTTAAATATCTTGCTTCAAAATTCCATTGAAGAGTGCTTGCTGGAAATAGTGAAAGGGTAAATTTGAAGTGTTTTTTGGGTACATTCTGCTGTATTTTATCTAGTGCTTTTAGTTTACTTGAGTTCCCGCTGGTCTTACTAGATTGATAATGCACTCCCTCTGTTCAACATGATGGCAATATCACTGGAGAAGTTGCCTTCTTCTGGAGTTGTTGCTCATGCAATGATTGGATCGTTGATGATACTTGCTCATATGATTTCATTAGCATTAATCTCCTCTCGATCACAACTGGTATGATTCGATTTGTGTGCTTTTGCTGCCCCGATTACTTTTATATTCTATGCATTCTTTGTTTCCTCTCCTACTATGTAGGTTCACGTTTGTTGAAATTGCGGTTCGTTAATTTTGTCAAATAGCTAGACATTGTAGCATATATAAAATGTTTTCGGATAGTGATTGAAACTGTTTTTAGTCGCATCTAACTTAACCTTTTGCCAAAATTCTCACAGGTTTTTCCTGAAGCTCTTCTTGTTCAACTGATGAAAGCAATGTTGCATCCCAACGTCGAGGTCCGTGTTGGAGCACACCAAATATTTTCAGCTCTTCTTATTCCAAGTTCTAATCATCCTCGACATGAAGTTTCATCTTTGCATTCTGGTTGTGTCTATGAACCTAGAAGATGGCATTCCAACAACGCTTCTGCGCTTGAATCCATATCTGCGTTACTTGAAAAGCTCCGAAGGGAAAAGGATGGCATCAAACTAGAAAAGAATGGTTATAGTATTCATGAAGATTTTAAAGGAAAAGACAATATCGAAGAGGACCGGAAGCAAGGCCTTGTCATGAAGAGTTCCCGTAATATCTATAATATAAAATCTATTATTGACAAAACAGCTGCATCAAACATGGTTGAGGCAGTAAGCAGCTTCTCAGTTTCATGATTATGTTATATGTGCCAATTATCTAGTTTACCTTCTGTTCTTTCGATGCGATCAATCTCGTGTATTATTTTTTCTCTCAGGAACCATATATCATGAAGCTGACAGAGGATCAGATAATGCAGTTATTGTCCGGCTTCTGGATACAGGCCACTCTTTCTGATAATATGCCGTCAAACATTGAAGCTATATCGCATTCTTTTGCACTGACATTCATTTATTTACAATTGAAGGTAAATCGAATCGCTATATGGTCTCTTTTACGTTGCCCGTTTGCTAATAATCTTCTGAATTGTGATGTTGCAGAACATCAACAACAACCTCGTTGTTCGATTCTTCCAACTTCCATTGTCCCTAAAGAGTATCGCGTTGGACCCTAGCAATGGTATGTGCTATTAATAGGCAAGCTTTCATATCTTAGGAAAGGATGTTTAATTTGTTAACTTCCATTGTTTTTTGTGTATATTCACAGGGATGTTAACTCCGGCATTCCAGCTATCGATTCTTATGCTGTCAATGGGCATGCTGATGTTTGCAGCTAAGATATGTCAAATACCTGATCTGATTGATCTGGTCAAGCCTGTAGTTCCGTTCGACGTAAGTTACTCTTTCCTTGAATCGTTTTAAGTTTTCTAGCACGAAAAAGTTCTCAGTATTTTTGGTATATAACCCGTTATATCTATAACCATGCTTATCTATTTTCAGGCTGATCCTTATCTGGGCATCAGCAAAGACTTTCAAGTATTCGTAAGACCTCAGGCAAATGTAAAAAGTTATGGACTTGTTACTGATAATCAGTTGGCCTCTTCTTTGCTATCGGAGTTGCGGGATAAAATATATCAATCCGGCAACGTCTTGATCGATATCTTGGCTCAAAATTTATCGACCATCACCGAGGTGGGATATACTATTAAAAAATGCCCTCTTTCTGTGTCTATAAAGTTCTAAAGATATTCTTTTGTACTTGTTAAAGCTGGCGGTAGATGATCTTACGATGCAGTTGTCTGAGCCGTTCACGCCCGATGATGCATTCATGTTTGGCTCTCGATCTATATTTGACTTGGACCACAATCAAATGATTCCCTGTTCAAAACAGTCACTTTCTTTCGATGAGGTATGGCTGTATATTAGCATCTTCTCTTACTGAACCAACGTATAACTTAAAAAGCTTGTTGCATGTAATCTATCTCGGTGTTTCACTGCTTCTGTGGCAGGATGTTCAAACAAGCTCATTAGTCGAGGATGATGCAAGAAGTGATGCATCTGTCATCGACCTGTCCCACTTCATTCCGAAAGTGGCTGCATCCCCTTCTGTGTCTAATATTACCGACATTGGGCAGCTCTTGCAATCGGTAATCTCTCGTGCATTTTTCCTGTGAACCTCCAAAAACCATAGAGTTTCTGCATGGAATTTTGCAACGATCCTATATTTGTTAACTTTACCGTGTTTTGTAGGCACTTGAGGTGGCTGGTCAGGTTGCAGTTACATCCGTCTCTACATCACCTCTCCCATTCGATACCATGGCTAGCCAATGCGAAGCATTTGACACTGGTACAAGGATGAAGCTCTCTAACTGGTTGGCCCATGAAAATGGAGCTGGTGATAAAATTTTACCAACAGTTGCTGCTGATAGACATGCGACGATGCTTCAGAAGGTAAATGCCAAATTACTAGTAACACAGAGAACACATTACTCACTTTTCATAACATTATTTACTCCAAATGATTTGTTTTTTTTTTATTTGCTGGTGTCTATCACAGATATCAAATGAAAGTGCTTTAACCAGAGCTGTCTCACAGCTCGATCCATGCTTGTCTATGAGGTTGCCTCCTGCTAGCCCGTTCGACAACTTCCTTAAAGCAGCTCGGTGTTAAACAAGACACAGGATATCGTAGTTGTTCATGTTGTAAAGCTTTAGAAACCGACTAGATTGTAACACATAGGTTTGAACGAAACTGATAATTTGAGGGCTTACATCTCAAACATTAATGATCCTTGTGTGCATTTTGCTCTTCAAAGTTGAAAGAGCTAGTTTTAAGCACTGCATAGAATGGAGAAGTTATTGTCATTTTATGATAAAATGAATGTGAATCTCTGCCCAAGTGTTTCTTGGATCTAAGGAAATGAGACAGGTGACTCGACCCATCGAACTGTGTCAAGAATGCATAAGCCTCTCTAGATCTTGTCGCTTGTGTGTATCTTTAGCAGACATGCCTTGCAACACTATGCCCTCTAAGCATTTGCAAGATTCCTAGCTCTATCGACATGAACAGCTCTAATGTTGTAAAAAAGAAAGCTTCACATCCTCCTTCATTGCTCAAGCTACAGAATGAGAGCCCAAATCAAAGAAATTTAGGGAAGTAAATTGCAAACTTTGAAGAACAACTGTCAACTCTCATACAAAGCATAAAAGCAGATTTCTACGATGAAGGTTAAAATAAAGTAACTTTAAATAGAGATAAAACACTTTAACAATTGAATGGAAGTTTAAACCAGAAGTTAGAGAGGACCTGAAATAAATAGCATGTGCTGAGGAATTGAGGAAAATATTGAAGTATCCCTTGCTAGAAAAAGCATATAAATGGATGCTGCAGAAATGGGAACAGGACAAATCCGAACTATCTTTTTAAAAACATGATAAAACAACTCGACATTCTCTCAGATCAATTGATCAACAATGCCAATAAAATAATTGGTCATGGTAATACAAATCAGTTTTTTTTTAAAAAGGTTATCAGCTGCCTGAGATGTTATACAGATGCCCTTCAATGTCAGGAACAAAGCCTTTGTCCACCATTTCCTCTTTAACTATCTCATACGTTGTTCGATTTGGGACCAAACCTTTCTCTAACATCTCATTAAGAAGTCCATTTGCCTCTTCTAATTTTCCCTTCTTGGATAAACCCTTTATTAGAACATTGTATGTCACAACATTAGCTCGCATCCCTTCTTTCTCCATTCGAGTTTTAACGTTCAATGCCGCCCTGAGGTTTTCCTCCCTGCAACAGCCATCCATCAAAGTATTATACGTCACATGATTTGGTCTCAAACCTATCTTAATCATTTCATCTAAGAGTCTTGCAGCCTTTCTTGACTCTCCATCCTTGCACAATGCACCTACCATTATGTTATATGTAACAAAATCAACTTTCACACCTTTATTTTGCATTTCATTAATGAGCTTTCTGAGGACTGCAATGTTTCCTTCTCTACATAAACCAGCAATTAAGCAGTTATATGTTGAAACATTAGGGAAAATACCTCTATCTACTATAGATTCACGCAGAGCTAACGCGTCTTCCATTCTCCCATCCTTACAATAGGCATCTATCAGGGTATTATATGTTATAACAGTAGGAGCAATTCCTTGTCTTACAACATCATCAAACAAGTCAGTAGCTTCCTTCATCTTACCCTTCTTACAATACCCATTTATAAGTGCATTGTAAGTAACAACATTCGGCTTCAAACCCGATCCTACCATTTCATCCAGCATACAAAAAGCATCATCAAGCTTCCCTTCCAAACACAGTGTATTAATCAAAGAATTATATGTAACCACAGTAGGTTTCAAACCATGTGTCTACATTTCCCTAAACACCTTCATAGCGGCTGATAAATTCTCATCCTTACAAAATCCATCAATCAATATATTGAAAGTAATCTCATTAGGTCTAACTTCATTCACAATCATTTCCTTCAAAATAGCATCCGCTTTGTACATTTTTCCGATCTGACCTTTCTTACAATAACCACCAATAAGAGTATTATAAGCAATTACATCTGGCATGATCGCCCATGCCTTCATGTCCTGAACAACATCACCAGCCTTGTCAATTTCCCAACTTTACACAGCCCATTGATCACAGTATTGAAACTTATCAAATTAACCTCAATTCTCCTCCTAATCATCTCTTTTTAGACATATTCCATAAATCCAATCTTCTCCTCCCTCACCAAAGCACTCAACAGAGGATTACACGAAATAACCGATAACTTAAAACCATAGTCACCAGCTCTCTTAAAAGCCTCAAATCCTAAATCACTCTTCATATGATTCACATAAGCCAATATCAACACATCAGCAATTATTGAACCAGCAAAAAAACTATCACCAGATATTGAAATAGCATGAAAAATAGAAGAAACTGAAATGGGGTTATCATTCTTCAAAAAGTAGTGTAAGAAAGATCTCATTCTCGAATACTCTTTAGAATTTGCCAGAGAATGTAACAGCATACAACTATGTTCTAATGAATGGGAGATATTAAACTCTTTCTCTGACCATTTATAGTACCTACAAGATATGAAAAACAAACCAAATAAACACCCAAAGGAAAAGGAAGAAAGAAAATTGGGTACCCTTAAAACTGGGTTCTTTAGAGTACCTTAGTGTGAGGCACGGGTCACTCCTAGAATCAAGCAGTTGTTGCAGAAGTGTTATGGGGTTTTCGTTTTGGAGATGGGTTTTGAGTCTTCCCCAGTGTTGATTTGATATGAGTTCGGTTACGATTGGTAATGGAGTGTTGTCTGAAGAGAATGGCCTTAGGGAGTGTTTGTTTCCCGGGAAAATGTTCACGAGACTAAACTTTACAAGGAAAAGGTTGGGCCTTGGAATCATCTGGTCGAGATTAATTATAGAAGATATGAAATTGATATGTTCAAGATTGAATTAAGGGATGAGTTGAAGAAGAATGAAGAATCATATGGGAAGAAGATGAGTAGATAAGAGAGAATGTTGTAGTTCTATTTCGATTGGATCTATATAAGGGCAAAACGGTAACTAACTTCAAAATCCAAGGGTTTAGTAAAGGTTTTATCTATTAGTAACTCCATCTTCGACCTCCGCTAAAACCCAATTTTCCTCCTTCAAACCTCTTTGCCAATGGTGCATTTCCCATTGCCATTTTAACCACTTGTGTCAAACAGGATTTCGTTTCTGCCCCTCCAATGCTGAAACTCCTTTTATCCTCCTCCAATCGTGTCCACTGCATCACCACGGTAGCTCCTAGCCTCCGAGTTAAGCATGACTCAAATTCGCTCTTGGATGCAGTGGGTCGATTCACCGGATTGACTCGGAGGAGCCCTACGAATTCGCTCTTCAGGGCTTTCTTCTGTTCTGATTCCAGTGAAGGGTCCGGATCGGGTTCCGAGTCCAAACCAGTGGTTGAGGTCGAGGAAAAGGGAGTTGAGTCCGAATCCGATGGGTCTGACTCGAAAGCATCGTCAGCAATCGTGCCGGCTTACCCCAGGCCAGAGGATTACTTGACGGTTAGTTTGGGAAATTATGAATCTTTTTGCTGGAGTTCGTTTAGTTGCTGAAAGCGATGAAGGGAAATTGATGACAGAAAAATGCTGTTGAATTTTGCTCATTGTTTATTGATTTATGTAAAGTTGGTCCTTTCATAATGTTTCTCGTGAAATTTCTTTGTTTTGGACATAAAAAGATCATGTGCAATGAGGTGGCATGGTTGGAGTTGATAAAATGAGAGTACATTGTGAATCTGCAAATTGTTATTTTCACTCTATATTTTTCCTTCAACATTGTGCAACAACAACCTGTGAAGAGTTTTACTTGATCGTTTTTGTTGAAATCATGAACTGTATTTTCAAAGAAAGCTCTGAATTTGTTCTCTCCTAGATTTGGTTAAACATATTCTTTTTCTTTTTTGTTTGCAGGTTTTGGCGTTACCTTTGCCACATAGACCACTTTTCCCAGGATTTTACATGCCTATTTATGTTAAGGTAGATCCTGCCATCTACTTTCATGCAGTATGAAATTCTCCCCGTGTTTTTCCCCTTAGGGTAGTGACTAGTAATATTTATGGACTACATTATTGAACTTTTGCAGACTTATGACTTATAACTGATGTTGAAGAATTGTAAATTTGGAGCAATTTTTTATCAATTCGATTGTAGATCATATATTGACCCTTGAAGTGGCACCATTTTATTGATTAGAATTTTTACTGCAAATCTGTGGTTTTGTAGCTCTAGACTCTAGAGAAGTCCACACTATGCTGTGTATTATACTATTTAACAGTGGTGAAAATATCACGTTGTGTTTGTGGCTTGCAATATTATCTAGCCATGATGAGGTCAATGGATTCTCTTACCAACATGCTTTGTCGAGCAGGATCCTAAGTTGCTAGCAGCTTTACAAGAAAGCCGGAAAAGGCAAGCTCCATACGCTGGTGCTTTCCTTCTTAAAGATGAACCAGGGACTGAGTCCAGCCCTAGTTCTGAATCAGAGAAAAGCGTATATGATATTAAAGGAAAGGAGTTGTTTAATCGTCTTCATGAAGTTGGCACCCTTGCTCAGGTATCTATTTTTGTTCCTATTCTTTTAGCTAAAAGGTATTTATGTTTTGATTAGTGTTAAATGCAATAATGAGTGGCAGTTTGATAAAAATGCAACTATATAGCGTGTTCACTAATAAATGCATCTATAATCTGATATTTTCAGATTTCAAGTATCCAAGGAGACCAGGTTATCCTTATTGGTCACAGGCGACTTCGAATAACAGAGATGGTGGGTGAGAGCAATCCTAAAATATATCGTTTTAGCCAATGATAATCTGGTGTTCGTGTAAAAGCATATTCATCATACATGATTGGAATGTTTGTTGATGCAAAACCTTCTGAACTTGAACATCATGGTTTCTATACAGGTCAGTGAAGCCCCCCTTACAGTCAAAGTTGATCATCTCAAGGTATGTTCTCTATATGTTATCACTTCCAGAATTTTATGTTCAATATTCAAACATGGTGAATAGTTTATTAATCTATTGATTCACCAGTTGTATTTATCCTGCAGGAGAAACCTTATGACAACGATGATGATGTCATAAAGGCAACGTCCTTTGAGGTTATATCAACCCTAAGAGATGTTCTAAAAACTAGTTCCCTTTGGAGGGATCATGTTCAAACATATAGTCAGGTGCCTTCTTTCTTCCAAATTTTTAATATTTTCTTTTATATATCTTTATACCTTCTCTGTGTCTTCTAGAGCTCCTAAGTCCTCTGTGTATTTGTACTTTCCTCCAAATATTCCCCCAAAGGAGGTGGATCCTCCATTGAGTTTCACATTAGATAGTCATATATTTGTAACTTATGCAAATGTTCAAATATTATTTTCATATCACATTGAGCTGGTGTTTCTTCATGTCAATTGCGTGCACCAGAAATTGTTATATGTTCATCATATTGATATCAAAATCTATTATCTGTTTTATTCAATTAACTTTCTTGAGTTAATTGTGAAATCATTTTTCCTTTTTCCTTCTAATGTTTTGCAGCATATAGGTGATTTCAATTTTCCAAGGTTAGCAGATTTTGGAGCTGCAATATCTGGTGCAAACAAACTGCAATGCCAGCAAGTTCTTGAAGAGCTCGATGTAAGTTGCTTCAATACATTGTAATGTTGATTACTTATCTTTGAGATCTATTTCCGGTTTAGTTGGTTTTGTATTTGGGGATATCACGGGTCACACATATCTTTTATATGAATTATTATGGAATAGGTTTTGGCACCTATTTGTTTGTGTTTATATATTTGGAGACCAAATCTCCTCTTGAAACTGTTCCATACTGTTTCCATTAGGTGCATAAGCGATTACAACTTACACTGGAGTTAGTAAAAAAGGAAATGGAAATCAGCAAGATTCAGGTACTTGATGCCATTGAATCTCCTTGCGCCTGTACATTATTTAAACCTTTTTCTTTGTTATCTTCGGTAGGTCTAAATCATTTATGCTTATTTTTAGGAATCAATTGCGAAAGCAATCGAGGAAAAGATAAGTGGTGAACAACGCCGGTACTTGTTGAATGAACAGCTTAAGGCGATAAAGAAGGTATTTGATTCTGATAAATTATTAATGATGTTTCTCTTAGGTGCTGCTGCTAATGCTTTTACCAATTTATCTTTTATAAAATACAGTCAAATATGATTAGGCCTGTAAACGAACCGAACGCACACGAACGGATGTATGTTCATGTTCGTTCATTTAATAAATAAACGAACACGAACATAAACGAACAAATTTTTTTTTTGTTCATGTTCGTTCATTAAGGAATATAGCTTGTTCATGTTCGTTCATTTAATAAATAAACGAACATAAATGAACACGTACATATACAAACACGAATAAAAACAAACACGAACATAAACGGACATAAACGTTGGAGACCCTACATTCCATTGTTCTTTCATGAAAAATAGTCGACAATGCAAATCAACCAAATCTACCGTGATAAATAGCGTAAGAGTTGATTATCAGTGATGAAATGTTTGAAGATATCAGATATTTCGATCGATCTTTTAAAGATATTAAATGATTCACACGACTTTAATTTAACGCTATAACATTTATCTTAGTGGTCCATGATTACATATGAACAATCATTTTCCACTACGTTATTCTAATAAATTCGCCGACTATAAGTTTTGTGACATCAATGTCAGACTTTAGTGAGATTTGTTAATAATGGTCATTTCCGTTGGCAAAGTAGAAAATTTAACAGCATGAAGATTTCGAACGGTTCAAATTGGACTACAAGGCAATAGCATAGATCCGAAATCCTTCCGATGCTACATATCGTAACTGATATTATTGCTAAACCACCATTCAAAATTTTAACGTATCTAAAGTCTACTCCACAACTAAAGGTCACACAAAAACTATGAAAACAAAACTTCATTGTCAAAGTGTATTTTATGGGTTCTTCCTGGAAAACCCATTACTTCCGCTATTACACTCTTTTTCAGAAATTGCATATAAACCTTTGTTTTGTTTTCTGGCAAATTCTATATATTTTTCTCTTTACAAATGCTCATATACTTCCAATTGTTACCTTTATCTTCCCATCTATTTCTAAAAAGAAGTATGATGTTTTCTTGAGTTTTAGATGTGAAGATACATGCAATAACTTTACATATCAACTATTAAGCCAAATAAGACAGAGAAAAAGATGAAAACAGATCAGTAAAACTTCAGATTGCACTATAATATAATTTTTTTTGAAGCTTTCACCGATCGTCTTCACTCTCCAGTTAACACTAGGGTTTGTGAAAAAAAGGAGAAAATAAATATAGGTGCGAGGTGCCTCACAGGTTAACATATTGGATTTAATCTCCAAATAAAATTGAGTTAATTATGGAGTTGGTCATCAGAATATCAGATTAATTAATATTTTTAAGATATTTACAAATTGGTCACCAAAATTGATTTAAGAAGATTGGGTTAAACATAAATGAACGAACATAAACGAACATAACCGAACGAACATAATCGAACGTTCACGAACGTAAATGAACGAACGAGACCTATGTTCGTGTTCGTTCATTTAATTAAACGAACATAAAATCTTGTTCATGTTCGTTCATTTAATAAATAAACGCACATAAACGAACTTCCCACCGCACGATTTATGAACTGTTCGCTGAACGTTCTTTTCATTTACATGCCTACATATGATCATTTCATCTTCTGTGAACTCGTCTATATTCTTTTGTCCAACTTTTTCTCCTCTGTACAAATTAGAATGGAATTTCTTTTGTTCTGGTGCAGGAACTTGGGTTGGAAACGGATGACAAAACTGCACTTTCAGGTTAGTTCTGTTTCATGTCTTATTTGGCCGAATTACCAATATAGTATTTACCTGCTTGCTTTCCCTTTTTTTTCTCCCCCCTCTTTTACAAAATAATTATTTGCATGCATGGATGCTCCCGTTGGACGCAATTTGTTGTTGAAGTCATTTTTCGTATGGACGAAGAACTAGATTATTTTTAAAAAAAAAATTATATTTAAAATAGAAACTATTATTGTGACATTTAGTATACTTTTTCTGTTCCTTTCTTGCAGCAAAATTTAGGGAAAGACTTGAACCAAATAGAGAGAAATGCCCACCTCATGTCTTGCAAGTTATAGAAGAGGAGCTAACAAAACTACAGCTGTTAGAGGCCAGTTCAAGTGAATTTAATGTAACTCGTAACTATCTGGATTGGTTAACAGTACTGCCTTGGGGGAATTACAGGTTTGGTTTCCTGCAATACATGTTAGGACTTGCACGAATTCTGAATTTGATTTGGCATTGATGTCATATAAATATATTTCTTAAATGATTCCTGATTTGCACACACAAATGATTGTGATATTACGATCTGATAATCAGATTTTGTTTACCGTGCTTGTAGTTCTCTTCTCTGTAGTAATCTATAATCCTGTATTTGTCATACTTGACAGTGAGGCAGAATAACTAAGGAACAACTGGAAAATTTTAATAGTTCCATGTGTATATACAAGTCTAATGTTACTTGTTTCTCTATGCAGTGATGAGAACTTTGATGTTATCCGGGCACAAACAGTTCTTGATGAAGACCATTATGGATTAACTGATGTTAAGGAAAGAATATTGGAATTTATAGCTGTTGGAAAACTCAGAGGAACTTCACAAGGTTGGTCAAGTTTATTTTCTTTTTTAGAGTTGTATTGAAAATTTAGGTGAAAGCAATGTTTTATCCTTTCTGTGAGCCACAATTCACCTTTTCCACTTGTGTTCCATGTTGGTGAAGTGGCACTGACCAATCTCCACTTTGTACCTAAATATTCTAAACAACATATTGCAGTGAAAGTAAATCTCACACTAACTAAAGCTAGTAAATATATTTGGCGGCTCTGTTATGTAAATTATTACAGTGGTTCTAGGATTCTGTTGAATGAATAAAAATATCGAGAAACCAACCTCTTTTATTCTTTTAATATAATAGCCTTGGCTATGTTCTTGTAAGGAATAGGGTTGATGTAGTGAGCTCCTACCAGTTTGAGTTTGGTGACTTTTTACTCGGACATGTTGTTTTCTATCATTGTTTTGTTAAATTAATATTGTCAAGTCGAATCATCATTAGGCTTCAACATTAATGCATACAGTTGAAGGTGTACAAAACTGGCTATCTGTTTAATAACAGCAAAGGCTCATTAATGATCTTTTTGTAATGGGTTGCAGGTAAAATTATCTGTCTCTCAGGCCCTCCCGGTGTGGGAAAAACTAGTATTGGTCGTTCCATTGCCCGTGCTTTGAACCGCAAGTTCTATCGGTTCTCTGTTGGAGGACTGTCTGATGTTGCTGAAATCAAGGTAGTTGCATGCCTTGTTCTCTGATTATTATCAGTAAATGTCTGATATCCTCATTGACTTGATTCCTTGCTTAAATCCTAATTAATGACCAGGGGCATCGGCGGACCTATATTGGTGCTATGCCAGGAAAGATGGTGCAGTGCCTGAAAAATGTTGCGACTGCTAACCCTCTTGTTCTAATTGATGAGATAGACAAGGTATCATAAAATCTACTGTTTGAAAACTTTGCATGGAGGACGTGTGTTTTAGGGTACTACGATGTTTTTCTCCACTTACTTCCTTGAATATGGGCTTTCTACCATTTAGTCTTCTTGAATAAAATCGATTGACCAGTTCAATTCTAAAACAATGGCAGCTGGGGAGGGGACATGCCGGTGATCCAGCAAGTGCTTTGCTAGAGCTCCTTGATCCTGAGCAAAATGCTAACTTTTTGGACCACTATCTTGATGTCCCAATTGATTTATCGAAGGTATGTTGTTTTATGACCTAGCGGATCCATGCTAGCTTGCCTTTTGATCATTTTCAATCATTTGTGTTAAGATTTAAGAGGTGAACTTGATGCCTCACATGCCTTAAGCATTTGGTTGCAGGTTCTATTTGTTTGCACGGCAAATGTTGTGGACACCATACCAAATCCTCTCTTGGACAGAATGGAGGTAATTTCTATTGCTGGTTACATCACTGATGAGAAAATGCACATTGCTAGAGATTATCTGGAGAAAACTGCACGAGAAGCATGCGGTGTCAAACCTGAACAGGTTTTCTTTTCTATACCTGCTCCGTTTTGTCCCCCCTTTCCCTCAACATCCTTATCTGCGCATGCATGAGCATTTTATCAATCCTGTAACATGCAAGCATAGAGATCCAAAATGGAGAATAGCTATTTGGAAGTTGTCGCTTCCAATCTCTAAGTTTGAACAAACATGGAATCCAACTTGAGTTGGATATAAAAATCTCTCTTCTTTCATGCATGATGCATTTAATAAAAAGCATGATCGGTAGCTTTGAATCCCTTGTCTGTGATAAATTCTGAACGAAGTTACTATAGTTTGTGCCGGTAATGCTGATACCTGATACATTTTATCTTTATTTCAATTTGATCATGGTGGCATTTTGTGTTTTTTAAGGAGTGTATTTCGACTTCTCATCAAGTTGTTTCTTCCAGGTTGAGATGACTGATGCAGCTCTTCTTGGACTAATAGAAAACTACTGTCGAGAAGCAGGGGTTCGGAACCTTCAAAAGCACATAGAAAAGATCTATCGTAAGGTTTGCACAAAGATAAAACTTAAATTTTGCAACGGTTACTGGGTTTCAATCATAAAGCATTACAGTGAACAGTCACATGGATTCACATGAACTTGCACTCTTTCTCTCCAGTCATATATATCTAGGAATTGTGTGAAATCTGGATATTGATTAAAACCATGGTGTATGCCAGATTGCTCTTCGACTTGTGAGAGAAGGATCATCAAATGAGCCCGACATTAGTGGAAAGGTGGTTGAACCTGCTGATGTCAAAGCAGAAGTTGATGATGAATCTGATCATCATGCAGCGGCAGACAAGACTAACGGTGATGCTGAATCAGTAGGGAATACGAGTCATGAATCTGAAACCTCAGTTCAGGTTGACACAGTTCAGACAAATGACCAGCCCAAGGATTCAAAGGTATTTTAAAAGTTAATTCATTTCTAAAAGGTGGCTTGGGTTTGGAATTTGGGGAAAACTTGCTTTAGTTTTGAGACAATTAATCCAGTTCCTTATTCCTTTTAATTGCTCATTCAAAATACTTTTCCTGCAGGATCCAACAGACAGTAAAGAACATCATGAAACTGAAGCAACCAAGGCAGTTGAGAAGGTGTTGGTGGATACCTCAAACTTAGCCGATTTTGTCGGGAAACCAGTTTTCCATGCAGAGCGCCTCTACAATCAGACTCCAGTTGGTGTTGTGATGGGTCTAGCTTGGACTTCCATGGGTGGTTCCACCTTGTACATTGAAACAACATTTGTTGAGCAAGGAGAGGGTAAAGGGGCCCTTCATCTCACCGGTCAACTTGGGGATGTCATGAAAGAAAGCGCACAGATTGCTCACACACTTGCTAGAGCCATTTTGCTGGAGAAAGAACCAGATAACCCCTTCTTTGCCAATTCCAAGCTTCATCTCCATGTCCCTGGTGGAGCCACCCCAAAGGATGGACCCAGTGCCGGTTGCACCATGATCACTTCGTTGCTATCCCTTGCCATGAAGAAGCCTGTTAGGAAGGATCTAGCAATGACCGGTGAAGTCACCCTGACCGGGAAGATTCTTCCAATTGGAGGGGTAAGCTAAACAAACCCTTTATTTATTTACTTTTCCGGGTCATATATCATAATGTAAACTTAAGAAAACTACTTTTTTGAATTCAATAGGTGAAGGAGAAAACAATAGCAGCAAAAAGGAGTGAAGTGAAGACGATTGTGTTCCCGTCTGCTAACAGACGTGATTATGACGAGCTTGCTGCAAATGTAAGAGAAGGTCTCGATGTTCATTTCGTTGAGGACTACAGTCAGATATTCAGTTTGGCATTCGAATACGAGGATAGTAAGATGGGAAATTAGGTTCTTATTTCTAGCCAATGGTTCATAAGGGTTTTTGTCTGAATATTCTTTGTAACTGATCCTGGAACCCAAAACCCGGATTTATATGGTGAATTACATCAAAATTTTCAGACTTCAAATTAATATTGATGCAGGATTATCTTTTATTTCTTTCAGAAAATTAAAGGTTATACCTTTATTAGTCGTTGAGCGTAATAAAAAAATTGTAAGTAAATTAATTTATATTTCCCTACTCTTGAAATTCATTTTTTTACTTATTACTAGATGTCTAATTTTTAAGTATGTCCTAGGCCACAAAAATCTTATAAATAAGTTTAATAGTAATCTTTAGTGCGTATGTGGACATTGTCATTGTAGTAATCAGACCTTGAATTTTGCTCAGATAGTTTACGTAGATTTTTCAGAGATCTTGTATGTGTGTTGTAACTGGTTTGAAAACTTTAGCCTGAAGGAGCCAGGTATTTTTGGAGACTATGGTAAACGGAGGAATCTGCCAAAGGCACTTGGTTGGCAGAAGGTTGATAATTTTCGGAGGTCATTCTTTGGAAGTATAACGAGTTATCTCTTTGGTCGAGGGAATGTCATAAAGTGACCTGATCTAAATATTTTTATGAAAAATGTATTTCGTCGGTCGTGAGTGGTTCACCTCTTTTAATTTAGACAGAGAATGAACTGCAATTGATGTAAAAACATTCTTTATTTTATTTTATATTTAAGGGATGACCCTTACCATAAAGGATGTCGTGTTATACAAGAAATAAAGAGGAAGGAAGTTTCTGTCTCAACGTTGGTATGGGCAACGGAGGTGTCTTAACTCTATCACTTGGATGCTAGTTACAATGTCAAGGTTACTTTCGAAGGGAAGGCAACTTGGTGTGTTTATGTTTATTTATTAAGTTAATATGAATGAAGTTTTTTATGTTTACTTAATAAAGAAACGAACACGAATAAATGTGTGTTTGATTTGTTTATGCTCACGAATAAATTTATTTGTCAATTCGTTTATAAGATCCTTTATTGACTCATTTTAAGCTCGTTTACTCTTTTTTTATATTTTAAATATTATTGAAGATATGGACTAAAGTAAATATAAAGTGAGTTTTGGAGTTCAAATTGTGAACCCTAAAAAAAATAAGAACTAATGATATAATTTCATCATTTTTCTTTAGCTCGCAAATAAAAGGATAAAAAGATAGTGTTAGTTACTAAACACTGTTAAACAAATATATTCACGAATATTAAACGAATAAATATAAACATCTCGAACAATAAATAAACGAACATGAACATAATAATAAAATTTAAACAAAACCAACATAAACACATTCAAATATAAATAAACAAACACAAATATAACTTTATTTCTTTAAACTCAATTCTTTTACACCCATAATTCATCCTTTCAAAAATTATAACATTACATCGCTCATTTGACCCATGATATGCAATGAGTTTTGAGTGGCTTACAATCTAAGCATAAAAGCCAGATAGTATAATTTAAAGAGAAAATTGCCTCAGTGACAAAAAAAAAGTTATAATATACGATTTTAACCAACTTTTTTTGGATTTGCCAAAATGACCAACAAAATCGCAACGCGAAATAAAAATCGCAACGCGATCCCCAGAATCGCAAATCAGTTTCCAAAATCGCAACGCGATTCTTGAAAATCGCAATGCGATAGTACAAATTCGCATTGCGATTTTCCAAAATCGCAACGCGAATATGAAAATCGCAACGCGAACACATAAATCGCAACTCGTATCCGTAAATCGCAACGTGTATCCGTAAATCGCAACGCGTATGGGTAAATCGCAATGCGTATCCGTATATCGCAACGCGTATCCGTAAATCGCAACGATAATACATAAAATCGCAACGCGTATCCGTAAATCGCAACGCGATATTTAAAGCGCCATTATAATCGCTACGCGTATTTTATTTTCAAATTACAAAAACGAATATTAAGACAAAATCCCGTAATCGCAACTCATAACCTAAAACCTAAAATCACAACTCAGTCCCATCTCCATCTCTCACTCTCTACGGCGAAGAAATCCGTCCCCATCTCCGAAGATTTCCGTCCCCATCTCCGGCGAAATCCCTCACAACCATTCACGGTCAGAAATCCCTCACAATATTCAGAAATAGAAAATCAACCTCCGAGGGTTAGTTTTTTTAATTATTTTTATTTTGAAATGTTTGCATTATTGTAGGTTTTTCATATTGAAACTGATGATAAGTTTACTGGTCATTTCAATAATAGATTAACCATTTCACTTAGATTTCATTTCGCGTTACGATTCTGTCGTTGCGATTTTCATTTCGCGTTGCTATTCTCTCGTTGCGATTTTCAAGTTAGTATTTGTCTTTGTCTTTGTTCTGTCTTTGGTTGAAGTAATGCAATCCATTCAAGTTTCAATTTGCAGAAGAGTCGCAACGAGATAAATGAAAATCGCAACGAGAGAATGACTGTCGCAACGAGAGAAATGACAATCGTAACGAGAGAATCGCAACGCGATATGAAAATCGCAACGAGAAAATCGCAACGCGAAACCAAAATCGCATTGCAATTTTCATTTCGCGTTGCGATTCTCTCGTTGCGATTTTCATTTCGCGTTGCGATTCTCTCGTTGCGATTGTCATTTCGCGTTGCGATTCTCTCGTTGCGATTTTCATTTCAACCAAAAGACAAAACAGTGTTGCAAATTTTAGTTTCAAGAATAAACTACTACTTTTTATGTTTATTGTTTTTGGTATATCTTCACAGTGTAGTTTTTGGTATATCTAACTTGGTATGTTTATTGTTTTTGTAGAAATTTTTTTCGGCTCAATTGACCTTGAGAAATAAAGTCAGCCTGGCCACTACAATTGCTTCGAAGCTTTCACCTGCTCAAAGACAATTGTTTGAGGAAACCTGCTTCGGGCCATGGCTGAGAGTACAGCATCCGGGTGAAGATGCTAATTTGACCCATTTGTGGCTTCAGACCATGACATCAAATCTACCCGACAGTATACAACGTGGTGAGGAAGAGATATGGTTTCATTTTCCACCAGCGTATACTTGTTTTGGGCGGAAGGAGTTCTGCTTAATCACTGGTCTACGATTCGGACACGATGATGTAGGCCGGTACACTCGTCATATCGCCCGCCCATCATGGTTATCCCGGGTTTTTCCGGATGAGTCAATGGAGAAGCCGAACCTACATGTCGACGACCTGAAGAAATTGTTTAATAAGAAAGCTGGTTTCACTCGGATGGATGACGTCGATGTTGTCCGAGTATGCCTTCTACTACTTGTGTATGCCGGCTTTTTAGGCAGAGAGGCCAGACAACCTATTCATCGGGAGCTAATAATATTAGTAGAGGACCTGAATGCATGGAAACTGTTTCCGTGGGGTTCATATATATGGAAAGCTACCTGGACTAAGTTGTCGTCTGCCTTTGATGACCGCAAAAGTTTGCGGGGCGATGGGTCCAAATACACTTTGTCAGGCTTTGTTTGGGCCTTTAAGGTAAGAATTTCTATATAATGTTTCTAAAATTATAATTAATTATTTAACAATTACTAATTTTGTTATTATATTGTTTGTAGATTTGGATATTCGAGGCTTTCCCCAGCATGCGTACATATGCAATAAAAACGTCAAATGATATTCCCAGGGCTATTTCCTGGAAGAGGAAAACTCTTTTGGATTGGGAAGACTTAATACCATATGCGACAATAAATAATGTAAGTTAACACAAATACTTTCATATAATATATAAACAAGTTATTAATAGTAGACGTTTAACTTTGTTTGAGTTTTTATATTTTAGGAGGCCAACATTCCATTACAAAGACTGACACCCACGGAGGAAGAGCTTGCCACTGATTGGTGGCAAGCTAGTCAGAGTGTTTTTGATGGCACGGATGATGAGCAACATCCACTTCCTCCAATTCGAGAGCCATCACCTCACCTAGAGCCATCACCCGATCGACCCGACTATACACCTCTAGAACGAGAGCCATCACCTATCCCGTCACATCATCGAGCCTCTTCTCCACCATCACCTCATGATAGGCGACCGGCAAAGATGCCACGACTCCTATCTCCCTGTTCTCCACCTCCACCTCAACGGGATGAGTCAAGGGAGTTACGTGATGAGGTCAATGCCTTGCGTGAGGAGATCGGTACTCTACGTGATAACGATGGTGCATGGTGTGTGGAGGTGTCAACTTTACGTGGTGAGGTTGCCGCTCTACGTGAGATGATAGTATCGTTGCAGAATGAGGTTCATACTCTACGCAACGAGGTAAGTTTAAGATTTTCCATATTTAACTTAATGATAAATTTACTCGTAATTTCACTTAGATTAGCCATTTCACTTAGATTGCTTAGTAAATTTATTCGGTTGCTGCCAATTCTGCTAAACTGTGTATTCTTTAACACTGTGAAATAGTATTTGTCTTTGTTTTGTCTTTTGGTTGAAAGTAAATTTGTTCGGTTGCTGCCAATTCTGCTAAACTGTGTATTCTTTAACACTGTGAAATAGTATTTGTCTTTGTTTTGTCTTTTGGTTGAAAGTAAATTTGTTCGGTTGCTGCCAATTCTGCTAAACTGTGTATTCTTTAACACTGTGTATTCTTTGGTTGAAATATCATGTCTGTTTATTTACTGATTTTTGTATTTAATTATTTAGCGGCCCGATAGAGTGGATGCTTTACGTCGGGTTATGCTTGCACGATGGAGTTCACGCATCAGACAGCGTGCACGTGCTATTAAGTCTCCGTACACCCCAATAGTGCGAAGACACCGCAAGAAGAAGCCCGACTCGCCTGTCATCCCTCAAGAGTCCACTCCTATCGTTGAAGAGGCCCCCCCTATCATTCCTCGAGAGTCCCCTCCCACCGTTCAAGAGGCCACTGTCATCATTGAAGAGGTCCCTCCCACCATTCAAGAGCCCGATTCACATGGCGTCATATGTAGGCTTCTTGAGAAACCCTCTGACGTGTCGGACATGATGGATTCAAGTTGGCTCTCGTATGAGTTACCGGCCAGTACCATATCGGTATCTGAAGAGGAGAGGGAACAACTACCGGACACAATTCTGGATAACACCCTTTGGGCTAAGACCGCTGTTGATTTTTATCTACATGAGCAGAGCCAGGGGTGTTTCACTGACATATGCAAGCTCACCGATGATATCTATTTGTTGCTTGATCGGTCTTGGTGGGGCGTATTATTAGGGGTCGAAGACAATGGCTATTTCGATGGGGGGGTAAGTCTTATATTTTTCTTATATTTCAATTTGATTAATTTTTTTTTTTAAATTTATGTAAGTCACTAATATATGTCTTTTTTTGTAAAACAGCATATCGATGCGTGGGTGACACGTCTTCTAATAATAGGAAAACTTAAGAAAAATAAAAATATACGATATACAATTATGCCGACGTCTTTTCACGCCGTTCACTTGAAGAATGCACGAGATGAATCATTTGATTTGGGCAATGGACAAGCTAAACTTTATCCTGCATGGTGGGAGGTCGATAAGGTTAGTATTTATTTTAGATTGAGTTTAAAGGTTTTATGAAATAAGTGCGCAAATGAATGAATTATTACTTATGATTGCAGGTGTTTATCCCTGTTTTGGAACGTAAACATTGGATTCTCGTCGAGCTTCAGCTCCCATCCCTTAAGACAATAGTGTATGACAGCATGATAAATTACATATCATTGGCTGATTTAAGAGATGTTATTAAGGGATGGAGCTCTCATTTGGCTAAATTCTTGGATGCGATCAATTATTGGACTCGTTCTGGAAACAAGAAGCCAAAGAAGCTCAATATTACAGTTATTAGAGACGAGACCGCGCCACAACAAACGAGCGGAGCCAGAGGAGATTGTGGTCCTCTCGTATGCTTGGCGTTGGAGCGTTTGACGACGGGAAGCATCAAGTATCTACCTCCCACTGATAGAGATAGAGCTGCAGTAGGCTTGTGGTTTCGACATTATATGGCTAAATCGATATATACGAGACGCTGCCTACCTGCATCCGCGTTATAAAAATGTCCATAAACAATTGGTAAGTTTATATACTTTTGGTTTGAAAATGTTTGGTTAAGTACCTAGAATTCAATAATTTGCTGTTTGTAGGTTTTAGATGTGTAGAAAGTGTTGTTTGAGCAAATGTTTGGTTTCTGCAGGTTAATCTCAGAAGTGAACTGCGTGAAAATGATGTATGGCTGCAAAAGTTGATTCAATAGTTTAATTGATTGTTTTTTGATTGTTTAATTGATTTGTAAAAGTTGATTCAATAGTAGATGATCGGAAATAAGAATTATTGCTTATTTTTTGATTGTTTAATTGATTTGTAAAAGATGATTTGTAAAAGTTGATTTGTGTAATTGATGCGAACATAATTCTTATTTGTGCTTGTTTAATTGATTGAAATGTAATGGTTGATTTTGTTGATTTCAATCTGCATTATGTTGAAGGCAAAAATGACTATCGCAATG
The DNA here is from genome assembly GCF_006381635.1 of Hibiscus syriacus. Classification (NCBI taxonomy): domain Eukaryota; kingdom Viridiplantae; phylum Streptophyta; class Magnoliopsida; order Malvales; family Malvaceae; genus Hibiscus; species Hibiscus syriacus. Next base: position 127,677 of record NW_024062410.1, read on the forward strand.
CGAAATGAAAATCGCAATGCGAAATGAAAATCGCAACGAGAGAATCGCAATGCGAAATGAAAATCGCAATGCGGAAATGAAAATCGCAACGAGAGAATCGCAATGCGTTTATAATTTCGCATTGCGATTCTCTCGTTGCGATTTTCATTTCGCATTGCGATTTTCATTTCGCATTGTGATTCTCTCTTTGCGATTTTCATTTCGCATTGCGATTTTCATTTCGCATTGCGATTCTCTCGTTGCGATTTTCATTTCGCATTGCGATTTTCATTTCGCATTGCGATTCTCTCGTTGCGATTTTCATTTCGCATTGCGATTTTCATTTCGCATTGCGATTCTCTCGTTGCGATTTTCATTTCCGCATTGCGATTTTCATGTTGGGATTTTCATTTCGCGTTGCGATTGTAATTTCCGTGTTGCGATAGTCAAATGCATGCCTAATAGTGATAACAACTGAATAACAAGAGTTGGTTAAGTCAAAATGGTTGGCCTGAGTCATTAATTCAACTGAAAATGTTAAAAGTTCACACATAAAATCCACATAATACAACGTTTGCATTTAAAAATCACCTAAGTTAACAGTTCCAAAAGGTGAAGCCAATTGTGATTGGGATTTTAAAGATGATTGCCTTTTGCTTGACACCATATGAGCTTTGGATTTTGATGAGGATCCATATTTTGGTAGAGGAAAGATGATTTTGATGGCACTGGTGATCCACATGTCAACCTTGTATGACCACTTTCCTTGCACCGACTACATGTCGATCTCTTCTTCTCTTCACCCTTAGACGGTATACGATCGTGACTTTTTGGTCGGCCAGGTAGCCTTCTGTCCATGGCTGGTGGCAAAACTGTTTGTAAGTCATCTGGTATGTCCCACTCAGAAGGATGTGGAATAGGGTAGACAATCTCGGCATAAGTCTGTCGATAAACTTCTGTAGTGTAGCAATCCATAGCGTATGCGCTTGAATCATCTTGGTTTAAATGAAGAGCAACTTTTATAACATGGCCACACGGATAACCAGATGTTTGCCATTTCATACAACTACACGTCTTTGCATTTAGATCGACTAGCCCATTTAAGTTATTATCCAGTACTTGAAACAAAGTGTTTGAACATGGTTCAACTCTCCATGACGTTGACTTCACAACACGTTTCGTTATCTTTTTTTCAGTCCATGGTGTAACACGATGTTCCAATGTTCCTGTAAATTTAAATAAACAATACTTAGTAAAATATATAAATATGATAAGTTACGAATTCAAAGAAATAATACCTGCATGGTTTCTTTTCTTGTAGTACCACTGTTGAATAGAGGCTCGAAAAAACTCCATTAACATAGTAATGGGTAATTTCCGGGAATGACGACTTAGAGCGTTGATTGATTCTGCACTATTAGACGTCATGAAACCATATCTTGCTCCAAGTTGATGTACTCTTGACCATCTTTCAAACCCGACATCTTCTAGTGTTTGAGCACACTGAGGCAAAACACGTCTTAAACAATTTATATGCTTATTGAAATCCACTTCCCGATAAGCTTTTACAGCCTTCCAGTATGTCCATTTGTGCTTTTTATACCAGCAGACCTTGATTTTAGATTTCTATACAAATGAACACCACAAAGTCCATGAAAAGCATCTGGGAAACACCTTCTAACAGCGTTGTCAATTGAGTTTGCCCTATCGGATATGATTGTCAGATTGCTAATAGGACCTATGCAATCCCTAAGATGCCCCATAAACCATGTCCATGAATCAGAGGTTTCAGATTTGCCAACCCCGTAAGCTATTGGCAATATCCCATTGTTAGCATCCATGGCTACTGCTAATAAGTTTACTCCAAGGTATCGACCTTTCAAATGTGCTCCGTCAACTATAATAACTGGGCGCATGCAAGTAATAAACGAACGAATCTACAAAATAATATACACAAGAAATATAATCATTTAAATGTGAAATGCATGTAACTAACAAAATGAGTCAACAAAATTATATTGATTTACTAACCGTAGCACCAATGGCGATAAACAGCAACTCAAAGCGTCCATCTCTATCTGTTTTGATATGAGTTACCGACCCATGATTTTTCAGCTTTAAATTGTGACAATAAGCCGGCAGTTGGGCAAACGATGCTTCTGGCGACCCCCTCAACAATTCCAAGGCATAACATTTGGCTCTCCAAGCTTGAGAATATGATATACTAATCTTGAACCGAGCATTCATGTCAGTCATAATTTCATGTCCCCGATATACCCTGCCATTCAAAAACATTAACTCAGCCAGAAAACCACCCAACACCTTTTTGTTTGCCTGTCTATGGTGAGGAAAAACTTGGGTTCTTGAACATGTATGTTTATCAATAAAAGTCCTAACTTGAAACATTTTGCAATCTTTTATTCTCTTTGCAATCATACGCCACGTACAGTTTTTGTCAATCATACACCTTGTTTCGAAACGATCTTTGCTTGATTTGTTAACTTTTAGTTGATAGCCATCTTCCACACATTTCGTATATAAAGCTATCTTCAAGTCTTCCTTTGTATCAAAACAATCATCTTTCTTGATACGAATAACTTTTGTGTAACAATCAACTGCTTTCTTTATCAACTCTTCTTCCGGTATCTGAAGTAATTCTGGCATATTCCAGTTATACGCCCGTGGCATTTTCTTTTCTTCGGGGACTTTTTCTTCTTCTTTTTCTTCTTCAGGATTATATGAATTACAGAATGGATGTTCAACATGTTCATTCACAGTCGTAACTTCCTCCTCATTATCATCAACAATACATTCTTCGGCAACGGCTGTTTCATCATCAAATTCGGGTATTGACCAATATCAATATCATTACACGCATGGTCTGTTTCTTCTTCTGAAACATCATCAAAATCCGTGTATTGACCAATATCAAAGTCCGGATATTGACCAAGACCAAATTTCGAATACTGACTAGTACTCACAATTTTTTCTGTTGGCTCATCATCGTCTAACTGGTCAATACGAAAACCGGAATTTGGTGCTGAAAGTTGATTGGGATTTGGATTAGAGAAAGGTTGTGGGTTTTGAGAAAAACTTAGTTGATTACTACCCGCTACTGACCCAACAATACTACTTCTAGGTTCAACAACATACAATGTAACATCATCTTGTGAAACCCTAATGTAAGCAATGAATCGTTCAACATCTTCATTGTCGGTTAACAAATAAACTTTACCATTTCTCTGATAAGATAGCCTAAATCCACTTAGGGGCTCTAAATTCAATTTATTTGAAACACGTAGCATTAGAGTTTCATAAGTTAACTTTTGTAAAGACAATTTTAGTTGAAGATTCATGGGTAAAGGCATATATTGTAAAACACCATGAACATTATCCCATGACCCTCCAAAACACAAATCTATCCAAACATGATCAACATTAGATGATTTCATGGTTGTAAATTAATTTACTAAACAGACGAGCTGCGAAACTAAAACCTGTTGCCGGATTGGGAAGGATGTCGTTGGATATAGGAACGGATGTCGCCGGAGAGAGTGATAGATGGAGATGGAATGAGTTGCGATTTAGGGATTTAGTTTATGATTTCAGTGTTATATACCCAAAATTTCAGTGTTGTGATTTACAGATTCTCGTTGCGATTTACGGATTATCGTTGCGATTTACAGATTCTCGTTGCGATTTACGGATTATCGTTGCGATTTACGGATACGCGTTGCGATATACGGATACGCATTGCGATTTACCCATACGCGTTGCGATTTACGGATACACGTTGCGATTTACGGATACGAGTTGCGATTTATGTGTTCGCGTTGCGATTTTCATATTCGCGTTGCGATTTTGGAAAATCGCAATGCGAATTTGTACTATCGCATTGCGATTTTCAAGAATCGCGTTGCGATTTTGGAAACTGATTTGCGATTCTGGGGATCGCGTTGCGATTTTTATTTCGCGTTGCGATTTTGTTGGTCATTTTGGCAAATCCAAAAAAAATTGGTTAAAATCGTATATTATAACTTTTTTTGGTCACTGAGGCGATTTTCTCTAATTTAAAAAGGAACAATGCGCCGGCTTTAGCCTACCTAAATTATCTTATTGCGTGTATCCACCTCTGTGGTTCTTCTACAATGATAGAATATAATTAGCTTTTATCATAATTGGCCTAATCTTATTTGTCCGAATAGTTCCGTTATGCTATAACCTAATTTAAGATGATTTTCAATTTAAAATATTATTATGTTCAACAAAATAAATTATAAAAATTTATAATTTTTTTTTGTTACAACTGAAAACTTATATTACGAGGAATTTAGGGTTTAAAACTCAAATATTATACAACCGAAAATGTTACTCTATCCAACCTAAAATGTTATACTTTTCATAAAATTTTCAACGAGTTGTACTATAGAATTTTTGCATTTTCCCACTCTTTATTCATTCGTACTCTTATGATTTGATTCTCTTTTAATATTTTGAGAATGATTATTTTATTATTTCATATTTATTTATTTATTCCATGTATATGTTTTTCATAATTTTACTTTGAAAATTAGTCGAATAGTCCAAAATATTTATGTTGTATGAATTTGAATCTCGACATTTATTTTGAAAATGTAATACCTTTTTACTTAATAAAAATAATGTATTTTTTTATAAATTTAAATAATTTAAATGAAAATGTATTCTTAATATAAAGATGAGTATCTCCTCAACAATTTAATACTTTGTTATAAATGGCTTAATAAATATTTGAATAAAATTCAATTCGAATTTTAATAAATATTTATAATATTATTATAAATTGCCAAAACACAAAATAGCTTGTAGGTGGATCCCTCTCTAACATTGGCCACTAAATAATTGCCACGTTTCACACCGCCCAAACAACCGCAACTCTGGAATGTAACCCCCTAAAACTCCTCCTACGTGTCCCATCAAATTGCTTCCCAATAGTTTCTCGCCACGTCAATCTCTAAATGACGCGTCGTTTATCCATTGGCTCAAATGATCCACCTCCACACATGTCATCTTTTCATCCGGCCGTCCCAAAACCAGCAAGTTTAACGACCACGATATAAAGGGAAACTCGTCACTCTCCCTTCCCACTCTGCAGCTTCCCATGGCAATTCACAAGCGGAACCCTATTTTGCTCTATGCAGTCTTTGTCTCTCTCGTAGCCATTGCCTCTGCTAAAGTATTATTCGAAGAACGCTTTGACGGTAAATCCTTTCTGACTCATCGTTCCTCCGCTTTCTCTTACTGAATCTGTCCGTTGTATGTGAACCTCTAGATGACTTGCTTTCGTCGTTTGAATCTGTTTGATAGAGATTTATGATTTTCATTTTGGTCTGATTTGAACGGATCAGTGATTTTCTGTGTTTAATTAGGCGTTCCGGTTGTTTTTTTATCTGTTCCTTTACTCAAATGCTTAATTATGTTTGAAAATTCAATTACTTCGATTAGATATGCGTATTTGATTTTACATATGTTTGTAAATGTAGTTAGTATTAGAAGCCTGGTTTTATTATTACAAGAAATGGCTGAGAATGCTACAGTATCTAGCGTTCCAATTGATTTCAGTTTTGGAGGAAATCAAAATGGAATAATAATGAATATTAGTATTTGGCGTTTATTTTTATTATGTATTGTTTATTAATAATTGAGTGGGTGTTTGTTTATTCTTAGACAGAAATAATTTTAAAATTAAGGAGTCAAGCAGAAACAGTACATACGATACTGTACAATGCCTATATAGATTCCTACGATTCTGTATCCATTTTTTGAAAAATTATAGAGAATCATGAAAGGGAAGCTACATTTGTTTTAACTCTGCTCTTTTTTTTTACGTTTCACTGTTTTCAAATAGTATATTTTCATCTAATTTTAGTTTATTTTGCTCCCTTTTTTCCCGGGTTGTGAAACTAAAGAGGGATGGGAAAGTCGTTGGGTAAAATCTGACTGGAAAAGAGATGATAACATGGCCGGAGAGTGGAATTACACTTCTGGAAAATGGAATGGAGATCCTAATGACAAAGGTAACCTTCTGGGAATTTTCTCGTAAAGCTATCTTTTAACTCCTTGTTTCAAGTTAGTTACTAATTGCGTTTCATTTTGTACAGGTATTCAAACTAGTGAAGACTACAGGTTCTATGCTATTTCAGCAGAGTTCCCAGAAGTCAGCAACAAGGATAAGACTCTAGTGTTCCAATTTTCTGTCAAACATGAGCAGAAGCTTGATTGTGGTGGTGGCTACATGAAGTTGATCAGCGGCGACATTGACCAGAAAAAATTTGGTGGTGAAACCCCATACAGGTTGTTGCATCCCGTGATTCAACTTACTCTACTCGTATCTCTAAATGATATTGTTGTTATAGATATACTGATTTTTTATTATTTTGGTTGGTTGCAGCATCATGTTTGGGCCTGATATCTGCGGCTATAGCACCAAGAAAGTACATGCTATTCTAACCTACAACGGGACAAACCACTTGATCAAAAAGGAAGTTCCTTGCGAGACTGACCAACTCACTCACGTTTATACATTCATTCTCCGTCCAGACGCTACAAACAGCATCCTTATTGATAATGTTGAGAAACAAACTGGCAGCTTGTACACCGATTGGGATCTTCTCCCACCAAAGAAAATCAAGGATCCTGAGGCCAAAAAGGTAATTGGGCAAACCTAGTTTCAATCGATGACTTTTTGGTTTATTTTATTCTCATAGAAGTTTTAGTACAACCTAAGTATTTTGCGTCAGCCTGAAGATTGGGATGACAAGGAATACATCCCCGATCCCGATGATAAGAAGCCCGAGGTAATAACCTTCTCTTATAGTTCTTTCTATATACTGCCTGAAAATGCATAATCAAGCTAATCTCTGGTGTGTTAATTACTATAGGGTTATGATGACATTCCCAAAGAGATTCCAGACCCTGATGCTAAGAAGGTAGTCATTTAATTTTTTAGGATGCTTTTGTTATGAAGTTGTATGACTTCCTTTATAATAAAGATTAATGTTAAATTCATCTGCACCAGCCTGAAGACTGGGATGATGAAGAAGATGGTGAATGGACAGTCCCAACCATTCCCAATCCTGAATACAAGGGCCCGTGGAAGCCCAAGGTCTGTTAAATCGTTATCTACATGCAGCATTTTAATATTAATTTTTGAATCAATAATATGTAAGCAAAGTTTCCTCTGACTGCAGAAAATCAAGAACCCTAACTACAAGGGAAAATGGAAGGCACCAATGATTGACATCCCTGGTTATTGCTATTCCATTCCTCTCAAGCCCTTTTCTCTTTATTCTTAACAACATTGTAGGTTACTTATTACCATGTTTTTCTATAACCCACAGATTTCAAGGATGATCCCAATCTCTATGTTTTCCCCAACTTGAAGTATGTTGGTATTGAACTGTGGCAGGTATTCTCTCGCCACTTTCTTTCTATTCCTCCGATTTTATTTCGATGCTATTTTAGAACTATAACAAGATAAATGTTTGCGGTTTGTCAGGTGAAATCCGGAACACTGTTTGATAACATCTTAGTTGCTGATGATGCGGATTATGCCAAGAAAGTAGCTGAAGAAACATGGGGCAAGCAGAAGGATGTATGTGCATCTCTGTATTTTGAATGAATATAAATGTCATAGTTGGCTTTGTTGGGCTATGTTATTGCCTTTTGCAGGCCGAGAAGGCAGCATTTGAGGAGGAAGAGAAAAAGAAAGAGGAAGAGGTATTGTTTTTAACTAAGAAGTGTCTCATTTGTCGATTATTGAGTTTTCTTTCTAACTAATCAAACGTGATATTCAGGAATCGAAGGATGACCCTATTGATTCTGATGTAAGCATACAACTTGCCTTTTAAGAATATGATTTCACTGTTTCCTATATTATTCTTGTTTCCGTGGTGCTAACTAACCTCCTTTCAGGCCGAGGACGAGGATGAAGATAGCGGTGATGCTGAAGGAAGTGAGTCAGATTCCGATACCAAGTCGGACTCCATCAAAGACAGTGCTGAGGAAGATGCAGTACACCATGTAAGTTATTCGCCCATCAAATGTTATTAGTATTTAGTGTACATTACGTATATTGATCCAATTAATAGTCCTTTTTCGTGCAGGATGAGCTATAAAGCAAGAGCATTGCAATATTTTGCTGGCAATATCCAGAGGTGAAGGGAAAAAAGTGCTTAAATTTTCCATTGGTTTTGTTTAGAAAAAGAAATTGTAGTTTTTAAGAGCTTTTCTTTAGAGGAAAAAGGGTTTGTCTGCTGCGCATAGGCAGCAGAGAAGACAAGGCAAGAGGGGTGTGAGTGATGTGTTTTAGTATGATTAATGAGAGGATGAAGGTTTTTATGATTAGACTATGAATTCTGCCATAGTTTTTCGCCTTTTCAAGTTCCAACGTTGTCAATCACACCTTGCTTTCACTTCTTTTACTTTCCCTCGTGGATTTCTCTCTTTAATTTTTGAGTGATTACAAGATAGTATTTGTTCATAATATCTCCTAGGTCTTGATAATGTACATACTTTGTAGACGTAAATATTCAAACTCGAGACCTCTAGGGAGAACAATATTCTTTTAACCACTAAGAAAAATTCCATCCATTTATTGACATAAATATCTCTAAATTTGAAATTTTTCTTATTTTCATAAATTATCAATTTACCCTTCAAATTTTAAAATTCTTCTAATTTAGTCTTTATCCTTCCATTTGACAAGTTCTTGCTAAGAGGATCAATTTGGCTTCTCATAATCCTCTATTACTCGTAATTATACTAATACTAAGCATGATAACAAATATTAGAATATTGAAATTGAACTAAATATAATATTAAAATTTTAAAACATTACAAAGCCTGTCCATAGTAGGTAACAAATTCGAAACTGCCATCCATGATATAATAGTGTCAATCTTCCAACATAGCTAGGTTGCCTAGTTGATCAACTATTAATCTTTTCTATCAAAGGCATGCAATCTTTCTTTGAGAGCCTCTCAATGACTAAAGGAACACCCAAATAACAAAATAATCCATTTTTAGAGGAGTTGAGTCTAAGACATGAGAGCAAATAAAATTCTTCTAGACCACATCAATTTTTCACCATTGAATTAACTTTACCTTCAGCAAAGATCATTAAATCACCCGCAAAGCATAAATAAATTAATTTTATCTTATGGCATTTAGGATGGTAACTAAATAAACATTTAACAACTACAACGTCTGAACCCATTGAGTGATCTCAATAATTAAAGAGAGTGTTGGTCTGCCTTAAAATCCTAGGTTCGAGCAGTTGCGTCAATAGAGTGTGTGTTTAAAAAAGATTATGAACATATACTACCTTATAATCACACCAGACTATTAAAAAAACTACAATATCTTAAAGCTTAGATAATATATTCATGTCTAAGACAAGCATCCTTTTACGCCCTTAAAATAATCCTTCAGACTACCATTTATAGGATGACAACTATGTGTTTACTATTTGGGATAAATATTAAAACATAAATTTTAGTTAACATTTAATAATATGGTATATAAAATTGATTTTTCTAATAGTATATACGAATCTTTGATATTGGTTTAACTGTATCCATCAATTTTTTATTTTGATTCTATTATAAACATTAAAAACAAACAAACACATCAATTTATTCTTATACTTAATAAATATAATTATTTATTTATATAATATATAATTTATGAAGATTGAATAAGTTTTTAACTATTTGAACGAACCAATAAAATATAAAAGTAAAGCGATTAAAATATATCAAATTAAAATATAGAGACCAAATCCATAATTTAAGCGTAGTAGAGGAACTAAAAACAAGTTTGACCATTAAATTATGACAAGAACACGGCGTCCTATTATGGGCTTCAACTTTTGTCTATATATTTAACAAGAGATAAGGCGCCGGATATTCCAGGTTTTCAAAGCACAATAGCGCGGGAGATTTCAGTGTCAACTTCTTCAATTAAAAAACAAAACAAAAATCTCCCAAAATTCATCGCTCGTCAACCCAGAAATGGACGGTCACGATTTTGAGATGGAAAAAGCTCGGTTGATAAGTTTGGCTCTCGAGTTCGGCTTTGACGAACGATCGGCAAAGAGGAGCTTAGATCGTTTGATATCTCTCTATGGTACTCCTCCTAATTTCTTCTTTATTTTTACCTGATTTTCGGTTAATTTTTTAACTATTTTTTCGATTTTTTTTGAAAAATTTCATTCCATTGAAAATTGGGTTCTTAGTGATGTTAAATGGTAAATACTAAACTGCTAAATAAAGTTTCAATTTAAAATTGACTGAATTTATGAAGGTGATGATGGGCGAGATTTCATTACCGTGGAGCATTGTGGAGATGATTTTCTGGTGGCGTTGGCTGAAACAATGGAAGATAGTGAGGATTGGGATGATGATTTACAGGTTGTGGAATCAGAAGCTTGTGGAGCTTTGAACAATTTGCTTGACAAAAATGTCCTTGCCAATACTAAATGTAACAGTAGTACCAATGTGGGAAACTGCATCAACATCGTAGATGACTCACCTAAACGAAGAAAGCAAACAAATTTGATGGAGTTGGATTCTTCCGGTGACGATAAGAACTTGGACGCATGGATTTCAAAGAAAAAGGGTTTTCCCACCCTCTCTTCACGTCAGGATCAAAGCAGTCGTTTGGTAAGAAGATCTCAATACAGATTTTTTAGTATATCAATTCTTTGTTTCTTGTTAAAGTTGAGACCACTGAATTACTTGGCTTGATTTTGTAGGGCTCGAAGAGCAGTGTGGTTGAAGGTTCATTTTCATCAATTTCTGGTCAAAAGGAGTTCTTCAGCAAGTCAATGGGTGGGAATGGGACTCTAAGTTATGATGAATTGCAGGCTCTGGATGATGTTGAATTAGCAAATGTAGTTATCTTTGGTAACAGATCATTTCGACCATTGCAGCGTCAGGCTTGTAAAGCATCTCTGGCAAAACAAGATTGCTTCATTCTCATGCCCACCGGGGGTGGTAAAAGTCTATGTTATCAGGTCAAATCTTTAGAGATGGTATTTTTGTACTAGGTTCTATTAAATTTGCATATTTTCCGAAGTGAACATAGAAATCTGGATTTTACAGCTGAATTGAATATTGAACTTATATCGTTTCTTATATATCAAAGCACAAACTAAACATAGTAGAATCTACACTTGGATAATGCTGGGGTTTTATTTGGATACTTGGATAGGGAAGACTGGCTTCATCCGTTCTAGTTTTACTGCTTATTTGTTTGTTTTGGCTAGTTTTGACTTGTTTTATTCTTTATTTACAACATTGTGATTTATCTTATGCTTTGTTCAGCTTCCAGCGACTTTAAAGCCTGGTGTTACAGTGGTCATCTCTCCTTTGCTATCTCTAATTCAGGATCAAATAGTTACACTGAACCTTAAATTTGGAATACCCGCTACATTTTTGAATTCTCAACAAACTGCTTCTCAAGCAGCGGCTGTCCTGCATGAGCTAAGGCAAGTTAATTTTTGACTGGAAAATATCTTTCTTTTTTTCTTTGTTAACTTACAGATACATTGATCACTGTAAAAGTTTTTGGTCTAGCCATTTTCTTTCCTATTTATTTTTTCTTTTCATGCTTGTAGCAAAGATAATCCATCATGCAAGCTTTTATATGTGACTCCAGAAAGGGTTGTCGGAAACCAGTCATTTCTTGAGGTATTGAAATGTTTGCATAGAAAGGTGAGTTTTACCTTCTCACTATTTATATTTGAAGCATGTTAAACTTTGAAATTTTCAGTTGCTAATGTAATTTCTTCTCTCATTAGGGAAAATTGGCAGGTTTTGCCGTTGACGAAGCACATTGTGTGAGGTTTGCCCTTTTCTTTTAGTTTATATTACAGAAATTTGGGTTATTATTGATGGCTTTGACATGCATACAATGATATTTGATTTTACTCTTAGAATATATGACATGTACCCTATTCCTCCATGTACGATTTGCATGTGGTACATAACTTGTGAACTTTTCTAGCCTCATATTTTCTCTTGTAATTTTTTTTTCAAAACTCGTCACCTAAGTTCACTGATTGCAACGTGCTCTCTCCATAAACGAATTATGTAAGCATTCTATAGTTGGTATGAGCTTTCTTGTTTTGGATGAGGAATCATGAGTGAGTTTTTTAGAATAACCAGCTTGCATCCTACGAAGCTTGTTATGACTAGCATTAAGTTAACCATATTAAGCAATAAATCCTAGGGAAACCATATTCCTAGGAGATATGTGTCTTAGCAATGAAAATCATTTAACTATGTAATCTGTTGAATTAATAGATTATAACAAGAAAATTACGGCCTTTAAATTCTTTCCAGCCAATGGGGTCATGATTTTCGTCCAGACTACAGAGGACTAGGATGTCTTAAGCAGCATTTTCCTAATTTACCAGTGACGGCATTGACTGCAACAGCCACCCATTCAGTTCGTGAGGTACTTAAATTAAGTTGGACTTTTCTTTTATTTTTTGAATAAATATAAAGTTTTTCCTTTTGCCACCATTGGTGCTTTGCAGGATATTCTTAAAGCTCTGAGAATTTCCAATGCTTTAGTCCTCAAGACAAGCTTTGATAGACCCAATTTGAAGTACGAGGTGATTGGGAAGGCTAAGGATTCATTAAAACAACTCGGTCAGCTTCTGCAAGATCGTTTTAAGAATCAGTGTGGAATTGTATACTGCCTTTCAAAAAATGAATGTGCCGAGGTCTCAAATTTTCTGAATGATAAGTGCAAGATTAAAACAGTGTATTACCATGCTGGTTTGGCTTCTCAACAAAGAGTAACTGTTCAGAAGAAATGGTTTGATGGAGAGGTCCAGATTGTATGCGCAACTATTGCTTTCGGGATGGGAATCGACAAGCCAGATGTTGTAAGTCCAGATAAGATCTATCTAAAATTTATCTCTATAATGTCTATAAATTTCAAAACTAGGCTTTGCTCATTTCCAGTTGTGTGATTGGACCATACTAGACACTGCATTAGGTGAAGAAAAGGTTTAGTCTGGTGGTTGATTTATACGGGAAAACTACTTACTTTATACAATCACTTTCATAAACCAGTCTAGTGGATTTCTAACATGTTACCAAAATACTGTTTTCGCTAGCTGATTGAATGTATACATCATTGTAATCTGAATAGCTGAACCTAATTTATGGTGATTGATAGTAAAATATTTCTTTTCGTTCCATTATTTTTATACAGTCTATTTATTCTTTTCCTTATAAAAACTCTTTACAGCGATTCGTCATCCACAATACAATGTCCAAATCAATTGAAAGTTATTATCAAGAGTCTGGGAGGGCTGGAAGAGATAATGGCAGTGCTGTATGCATTGCTTTATACCAGAAGAAGGATTTCAGTCGAGTTGTATGCATGTTACGAAACGGACAAGGTTGCAAGAGCCAAAGCTTTAAAACATCCATGGCTCAAGCTCAGAAAATGCGAGAGTACTGTGAACTTAAGGTTTGTCAGCGACCCTTTCTCATTTCTTTTATTATTGATACCATAACTTATTTCTTATGCCGGAAGTCATCTTTTCTAGGATGAATGCCGGAGAAAAATCTTACTCGAACACTTTGGAGAGTCTTTTGACAGAAAAGGTTGTAAAAATGGTTCGAACCCGTGTGATAATTGCCTCAGGACTTCCTAATCACCGTAGGTATGAATGTTAGTGTACGTTGCAGCTAATCACCAAACCCGATTTTGATGTAACGAGGGCATGATGATAAAGAGTGGGGGGACGACGAAGGCGAATATCGATCAAGTACTTCTTTTCGAATTTTGTCTCCTTACCTTTCAGTTTTTTTATGAAGAAATGATCTTTTAGTGTCTGAACTTGGGATAGGAATCTTAACAACATGAAATAAACAGACTTGTATCGAGCAAATTTTCAACTGCATGCTTCATCTGACTAATTAAATGGTGTTGGAGGTTAATCTCTTTGTTTTCTTACAGGGAAAAACACAGTTCCTCCATTGGCAGTATGATTTAACCTTTTGGAGCTTTGCAAATATAAACTTGCAAAGGGCCAAAGGCTACAGCAAATGGAAGAACAAGAAAATAAGAAAGGAAATTTAAATTTGTAAAGTAGGAACCCATCACGTGAGTGAGGTTTTTCGTTACATTTTCACAATTCAATTTTAATATTTTATTCGTTTTAAGTTATTTAATCAAGTTAAAGTGTTTTTTAGAGTAGAAGATAAAAAAACATAAAGGTTTTATTGCACAGGTTGGTCCCTAAAGTTGGTAACTTTTTTGAATTGATATATGAACTTTGATTTGTCTTGAATCAGTACCTAAATTTGTTTTTTTTTTCTTTGGCTTAATTGAAAAATAAATCTTGAAATTATACTTCTTGTTTGTTTTAAGTGCCTAATGTTTTTTTGGTCAAAGTAGGTGTCTAACATTTATTTTGTTAACCATTTAAAGTGTTTAAAATTAATTTAAGGTCATTTTGTCAAATATGGTTAAAAAAATTTGCAACCGATGATTGTTTGAAAGATTACATTAATTTCCCAAAAAACCAAATTTCTAAAAAAAATCCTAAATTTAATAGTTTTTTTTTAAAAATCTCAAAATCCTTCAATCCTCAAATTATCTTAAATGGTCATAAATCAGGCATCAAGCGGAGGCTCAAACGACTTAATTTTGATTTGGATAACGATATAATCTCATCGTCAATAATGAACAGAAGATGATTGGGTGAAAAAAATCTTGTGTGATGGGGTTAGATGCTAAGAGGTGTGATTATTTTATTTTAGATGACGATATGTGATGACAAGGGAAGTGAATGATCGATGAAAGAATGACAGGTGGCAGTTGATTTGATGATGACATATGAGATTTACGAGATTTTGAGTAATTTAGGGATTTTAAAATATTAACAATTTTAGTTTTTTGAAATAAAGTTTAAATAAATTAAAAAATACCAACATCAAGTACAAATTAAATAATATAATTTTAACTATTTTTAAATAATCATACACCTTAAATGATAAGAGAATAAACGTTGGCTATTTATTTAGACAAAAAAATTCAACACCTAAAACAAAAATAAAAAAACATAAATTTAATATTTATTTTTTAATTAACCTTTCTTTTCAAATTGGTACATGATTCTTATGTGGTACTTCAACAACCTATTAGGTTACTATACGATGTACATCAATGTCTTGTCATCAATTTAAATTGTTGATGGAGTGACTAACTTGAGAAAAATTACCAACTTCAAGTATTAATTTATATAATAAGCCAAAAATAAGTAGTGGAAGTGGTGGACCTGGTGGTGCAAGTGGAGTCCAACCAATAATGAAGGTCCTAAGCCAATGGTGAAACTCCCCCATGTGGGCATGCATGGCATTGCTAACAAAGTAGGAAAGTTACATGACCGAGACATCATTTCCCCCCCACCCTTTCTTCCCTTTTTAAATTGATTTATTTCACAAACAAAGCATTGGGTCTTTAAATCACTGCTTCTTCAAAATTTAATGCTCAAAACCAGTCATTTCTTCCACGTTAAACACTCCTATGGTTGTTTATTTATTTTTTAAAATTGACTTTGTTCTTCCAAATCTCTGGTATCAACCAAATCTGTATCTTTATCTCTGCTAATGTCACCAAATTTCATTTCTTCACCAGTAATGGTTTAAAAGATTGAAGCAATTCCATTTCTTCACCAGTAATGGTTAAAAGATTGAAGCTTTTTTTCTTTCTTTCAGTTCAAAGAATACCAAGTTAGGTTTAGCTGTTTTTATGTAAGCCCATTGTGACAAGGAAGGAGCTTGGTACTTGGATCATGGAGATCTGATTCACATTTTTTGGCATGTTATACATGAAAACGCTTGTTTCTCTCTCATCAAATCACTTGCTTGAATCTGATATTCATAGCCTCTCCTTGTCTGTTAGCTGATGAGCAATGTGAGCAAAACCAGGTATGGTATTTGAATTTGAAGTTTAAATTTTGTTCCTTTTTCTGAGCCATTGTCTCCACATCAACTCCCTTGAACAAAAGTGCAATACTTGTTTTTTATTAATTTTTAGGGTCTTTTTTTGTTTGGTAAATAATTGAATTTTTTCTTGCTTTTTCTGGGTTTAAATCTTTGACTGATGTTGATTTTTATAGATAAGATAATGGAGGTTGAGAGGAAACGTGCTAAGGGAGGATTTTTGCAATTGTTTGATTGGAATGGTAAATCTAGGAAGAAGCTGTTCCCCAACAATTCCGAGTTACCAGGTACATTCATGATTCATGTTCTTTATTGTTGATGGAAACAAGTTGGTTATGTCGGCTATAGGCGGTTTGGACGGATAATCGCTGCCAGTGGAAGAACAGCACTTGGCCGGTTATGCTGTCGAAAAAGAGATTAAAGATTCATCTATATGAATATGCATGTATTACTGTTGTGTTTTATGTCTCCTTTTTCCCTTTGCTATCTACATGTTTGTAATTCATGCCCCATTTGTTTGCATTTCGACTATAGAAGAATCAAAGAGAGTAAAACCCGAGGAACATGTTGCGAAGCCTACGCCGCAGCCTCTTACGGTGGGAAATTTCTTCCCTTTCCCCCTTTTGATCTTCGGTTTGCTCTTCTGTTATCCGGGTAGCATATTAGTTTCTGATTGTGTTGTTTACTTGTGTTAGCAGACGGCGAGGGATGAGTACACTGCCACTTCGAATCATAGGCGAAGTTGTGATTTTAATTCTTCTTCATCGGTGACTAGTGATGAAGGATATGGATCTAGAGCGCCTGGAGTTGTTGCTAGGCTTATGTGGTTGGACTCATTGCCAACACAGAATGTCTCCGAGTCTTCTTCCATCCCGTTCTCGGGGTGTTGCTCTCTCAGGGTCTTCCATCCCACGGACTACGCTGACACCTCTAACAAGCTTGACAGGTCGTCTTCAAATCCCATTGAACCAAGGTTTCTTAAGGTGCAGAACCGAGCAATCGAGAGAATTCAGACTAAAATATTGCCTCCAAAATCAGCAAAGCCAATTCCAATCACTCACCATAAGCTTTTGTCTCCTATCAGGAGTCCAGCGTTCATCCCGACCAAGAATGCAGCTTATATAATGGAGGCGGCTGCAAAGATTATTGAGGCTAGTCCTCGGGCAACTTGCAAAGACAAAGTGCCATCATTTGGGTCCTCTTCTGTTCCTTTGAAAGTACGGAACTTGAGAGAGAAAATTGAAGCTGCACATAAAGTATCAAGGCCTCAAAGAGCTGATGAGCCTAGTGAGAGTATGGTGAAGCCTTTGAAAGTACAGCTTAAGGACAAGTAGAGTTGCAGTAAATCAGATTATTCACCAACATTCAGGATAACTAAGGACTCAGAAAAAGGCGTTTCTAACAGTTCGAGTAATAAGGGAAAATCAGTCTCACTTGCAGAACAAGCAAGGGTTATTGTTCAGAGGAAAGAAGTGTCATCGTCGAGTGTTAATGGAAGTTTTGTGAACCAGAAGGAGAGGAATGATGCTAAAAGAAAACAGTTCTCTACAAGCCAGTCAGATGTACAAAGGACTGCGGAGAAAAGAGCCTCAGCAAACAGGATTAACAGTGTGCTGAGGCAGAATAATCAGAAGCAGAATTGCATATCCAATAGAGATAACTCAACATCTAAAATTTCAACCTCGGACCAGCAAGGTAGAAACGGGAGGTGCATAAATGGTACATCAGGGTCTAATAGGACCATTAACTCCAGGAAGACGGTCTCAGCGGTGACCGATACTGGAAGGGGGGTCCCGATGTCTAGAAGAAAGAATTTGCCTAGAAAGAAACGCCCTGTAAATGAGGATCTTCCGTCTGAACAAACCGTTCCTGATATTTCATCTACAAATGGTGGTGAAAGGTCCATAAAATGTAATGTTACAACTGATGGGCACTTGAAGCAGGATGCACATGTAAAGAAAACAAGCTCGGATGTTGTTTCGTTTACATTTACATCCCCCTTATCAAGATCCATGCCTGACATATCTTCCACTAGTGAAGTTGCAGAAAACAGCTGCAGCAGCAGCTTTTATACCGATCTTTCTGGTGATCGGGATACGCTATTTTTGAAAAGCTCGGCATTTTCTTCTCCCGGATTCAATATAATCGGTGGGGATGCTCTGAGTGCTATTTTGGAAAAAAAGCTTAAGGAATTGACAAGTCGAATCGAGTCATCCAATTGCAATATCATCATAGAGAGGACTTCTACTAGCCCTACATCCAGTTTGATGAATTCGGTGCCCTCATCTGGTACGGCAACCACAACATCAGCAGCACACAACAAAAGGGTTCCGGTGGATCAAGATAATAATATCTCATGTAGCTCAGGTGACTTAGACCGATCTTCTGACAACCTGGCGCATGATTGGAGAAGGAAGTGGCAGGTACTCACTCACTGCTACGATTTATACATAAGAGAAGGTTTTGAAGATGTATCTAAATCGATTTTCTTCAGTTTATTGTCTATCACATCTCTAGTTTCTAGAGATAAACTGTATTCTTAGTTTTCAATCTTAGATAATGATTGCATATTACTTCGAATTTATTTGAATGATGCCAGCAGTCTGAAGAAATCGAAGAGCAAAACGCTGGCTGCATCAGCAGTGAGACCGGCACAGAAGTAGATAACCGACATCCTGGCCCGCTTTCAGCTCTTGAACCTGCTGCCGTGAATGTTGTCTGCTCAGGTAGCAAAAACGGTAAGCTGCACCCTTCGTATTCTTATTTCCCTCTTTGCAGTTCCACACTTCTGCCACTTGAACCCTTTGTCTCGTGTATCGTATTTGTGTTGAAAATGCTATGAAGCTACCAGTAATGTTATTGTGATTCAATCTCCGGACAAAGTCTGAGAGTCGGTGCAAATAGGGGTCTAAACGAGCCGAGTCGAGCTCGAGTATTGGTGAGCTCGACTCGACTCGAAAACTCTGAAATGGAGCTCGATTCGACTCGAAAACTCGCGAGCTTAAAATTTTTAAGCTCGACTCGAATTCGAAATTCTGAACTGAAGCTCGTGAGCAGCTCGAAAAGGCTCGAAATGAAAAAAAATTCTTAAACTTAACAAGATTGAATCCTCAAACTCAAACTCGAACCTGAACCTTAAATACATGAAAACATTATTGTATTTTTTTAAAAAAAATCAACTCATAAATGTTAATATTATTAATAATTTATTTTTTTTAAAATAAAATCTTAATATATTATATTTTTGAGCTGCTCATGAGTTTTTCGAGTCGAGTATCAAATAGCTCGTTAAGAATTCGAGTTCGAGTCGAGTCCATTCGATCCGAGTATTTATCGAGCCTTGACCGAGTCAATTTCGAGTAGCTCGCGATCTGTCTCATCTCATTTACAGCCCTAGGTGCAATTCTATTTGTAAAATGTTCGTAAATTTAGAACGATTTGTATTGGTTTATGAATTTCGCATGATGCTTATATTTTTGCTTATATCATCACTGATGCTCTAACCAACACATACACTCTACGCTTGCAGGCACCACAACATCGATGTCGGATCAAGATCAAGAAGTGTTAAATTGGGCCTCTGGAAGCGACTCTCTGACAGAACTTGGTACGGGGTTATCCGACTCAGCATCTTCCAAACCTGCGGCAGAAACGGACAGAAAGCTTTTAACTATGGCATCAAATTCCAGAGACTATAAACAGTCAATCAATTGGGAAACCGATTTTGTGAAAATGGTGCTAAAAGATTCTGAGCTATTGTTTAAAGAATATGCATCGGGTCAGACAGAAAAGGTTTTGCTCAAGCATCCGAATGGAACAGAGAGAAACGGAGAAGATTACAAGCCCGCGCAAAAGCTTTTGCTCGATTATGTGAGTGAATGCGTGGAAGCGAAGTACCGACAGGTTCTGGTCGGAAGCTGCAAAGTGTTAGGAAAATAAACCGAGTACAAGTAATTTTCCTATAACCAGATTAGTGAGAATGCGAAATAAAAGCGGAAAAATAATACCCGAAAATTGATAACGGGGTTCAGCCAATTGTGCTTACGTCTCCGGGCTGCTGCAGATCTTTTACTAAGAGAGAAAATTTACAGGTGTTTACAAAACACTCACTACTCACAAGAAAGCTCTCTAGTATAGGAAGAAAGAAATGTTTTGGGATGATTTTGAAGCTAAATGGGTAAGGGTATTTATAGTAGAAACTTAGGGACTAATATTTGAAAATACCCTAAAGTGCAATGACTAAAGTGAATTTACCCATTCCTATTTTCAACAAACATCTACCAAAATTTTACCAAACTTTGAAAAATATTTTTCAAAGAAATATTTACCAAACTTTGAAAAAACATTTTCCAAAGTTGGTTGCCAAACTTTGAAACTTTTAACAATCTCCCACTTGAAGACTGATTTTTAATATGTCTTCACACATCGATCAATGCAGTAGCATGTCTCTGGTCTTGTTATTCTAGCATGTCAACTGAAGCTGAACACAACTTCAGTTTGTCCGTAGTCACCGTCTTTGTCAACATGTCTGCCAGATTTTGAGCTCCACTAATCTTTTCAAGTTTCAAAATCCCATCTTCCAGAAGAGACCGGATAAAATGATATCTCAATTGTATGTGCTTTGTCTTGGAATGAAAAGACGGATTCTTTGCTAGATGGATAGCACTTTGACTGTCGCAATACAAGATATTGTTTTCTTGTTTCTTGCCTAACTCTTTCAAGAAACTTTGGAGCCAAACCATCTCCTTGCTGGCTTCCGTAACAGCGACATATTCTGCTTCAGTTGTGGAGAGAGCAACTATCTTCCTGTAGTTGAGAAACCCAACTCACTGCAGTTCCTCCTAGAGTATAGACATACCTTGTAGTGCTCCTCCTAATGTCGACATTTCTGGCTAAGTCAGCATCTACATAGCCTGTCAGTATCATATCTCCACCTTTGAAACAAAGTGCTTTGTTTGTGGTACCCCGAAGATATCTGAGGATCCATTTGACTGCTTCCCAGTGTACCTTGCCCGGATTATTCATGTACCTGCTAACAGCTCCCACTGCATGAGCAATATCTGGTCTGGTACAAACCATGTCATACATCAGACTTCCAATTGCTGAGGCATACGACACCTTCACCATGTGTGCACGTTCTTCCTCCGTCTTTGGTGATTGGTCTTTGGAGAGTCTGAAATGAACACCTAAAGGTGTACTTACTGGTTTAGCATCTTGCATGTTGAACCTGGAGAGTACTTTGTTGATGTACTCAACCTGCGATAACATCAAAGTCCCCGACTTTGTGTCTCTCTTGATCCTCATCCCAAGAATCTGCTTTGCAGCGCCCAGATCCTTCATAGCAAACTGCTTCGACAATTTTTGCTTCAAGTTTATGATCTCTTGCATGTTTGAGCCTGCAATGAGCATGTCATCAACGTACAACAATAAAATAATGAAACTATTGTCGAACCTCTTGATGTAGCAACAATGATCTGCTTGACATCTGGTAAAACCACTGCTACTCATGAAACTATCGAACTTCTTGTACCACTGTCTAGGAGCTTGTTTTAAACCATACAAGCTCTTCTTCAACCTGCATACCAGGTTTTTCTTGCCTGCCTCTATGAAGCCTTCTGGCTGCCTCATATATATCTCTTCCTCCAAATCACCATGAAGGAAAGCTGTCTTTACATCTAACCGCTCGAGATGTAAATTCTCCGCAGCTACAATTTTCAACACCAGTCTGATTGTAGACAGTTTTATGACTGGAGAGAAAATTTCATTGTAGTCAATACCTTCTTTTTGCTGAAAACCTTTGACAACCAATCTTGCTTTGTAGCGTTTTCTCCCATTATGTTCTTCTTTGATCCTGTAAATCCACTTGTTATGGAGCGCTTTCTTGCCTGGTGGTAATTCAGCTAATTCCCACGTCTGATTTGACATAAGCGAGTCCATCTCATCTTTCATGGAAGACTCCCACTTGACTGAATCCTCCACCTGCATTGCTTCATCATAGCACTCTGGTTCACCATTGTCAGTCAGCAACAAATAGTGCAAAGAAGGCGAATACCGTTGGGTTGGTTTAGGAATTCTGGAGGAGCGTCTCAGTTCTGGTGTGTGTGGTTCTTCTTGAACTGCTTCAGGATTGATCTGAACATCATTTCCAGAAATATCCTCGAACTCAACAAATTCTTTGTTTCAGCTTCGGTATACTTGATTCTGCGGTTGATCTATCTTTGTACATCACATTTTCATTGAAAATGACGTCTCTTCTGATGATCTTTCGATTTCGTAGTCCCAAAAATCGGTAACCGAACTCATCACCACGTAACCAACAAAGACGCATTTGTTGGACTTGCATCAAGTTTACTTCTTTCAGCAGAGTTTATGTGTACATAAGAAATACAAACAACTCTTAAGTGTGAAAGGTTTATTTCTTTCTTGCTCCAAGCTTCCTCTGGTATTCGCCATCCAAAGGAACTGAGGGCCCACGGTTGATCAGGTAAGCTGCATGTTGATAGCTTCAGCCCATAGAAATTTGGGCAATCCGGCATGTATCCTCATGCTTCTGGCATGTTCATTCAGAGTTCTGTTCATGCGCTCTGCTACGCCATTCTGCTGCGGTGTTATGGGAACTGTTGTCTCCTCTTGATCCCATGTTTGCGCAGAAATCTCTGAAACTACTGTCTCTGTACTCTCCTCCATTGTCAGACCTCAACCGCTTGACTTTCAAACCAGTCTCATTTTCCACCATGGCCTTCCATTTTCTGAAGGTATCAAAGACTTCTGATTTCTTCTTCAGAATAAACCCACACCTTCCTTGTTGAATCATCGATGAAGGTGACATAATATAGTGAGCCTGCAGAGATGGAACGGGGATGGTCCCCATACATCAGTATGAACCAATTCTAACCTTTCTGCCTTGGGAGTCTTGCCAATCTTTGTAAAACTGACTTTCTTTGTTTTCCAAAGATGCAATCCTCGCATAGTCCGACATCTACATTCTTTAGATCCGGCAGCTTCCCTTTTGACAGAAGTATCTTCATTCCTTTCTCGCTCATATGGCCGAGCCTTTGGTGCCATAGGTTTGATTTTCCATCAGCATCTGCTACTGCAATGATATTCTAAATTTGAGGTTACATAGAGAGTACCGATCTTCTTACCACGAGCATGACGAGTGCTCCTTTGGTAATCTTCCATTCACAGCTGAAAAAGTTGTACTATATCCTCTCCATCAAGCTGCCAACAGAAATCAGATTTCTTTTGAGGCCAGGAATATGTCTCACTCCTGTCAGCTTCCAGGTGGTCTGGTTGGCAGCTTTAGTCGATGTCTCTTTTTCCGACGATCTTCAAGGTTTCATCATCAGCTAGATGAACCTTCCCAAAATCACCACTGACATAGTTCTCCATGATTTCTCGGCATGGGGTGGAGTGGAAATGCCCCTGAATCCAAGATCCATGATTCAATCGGACTGTTGACGCTTAAAATCATGGCATCACCTGTCTCCTCCGTCATGTTGGCAGATTCCTGTGCGCGGTATTTTTCTTCGGTGCTCGCAATCTCTTTTGAAGTGACCCTTTTTGCCGCAATTATAACAGGTAAAATCTTTATTTCCTGTTCTTGATTTGCCCCTTCTAGATTTTGATCTGCCACGATTTGAATTTCTTTCTGAAGTTCTCCCTCTAGCTCCGTGTGTAAGGCTGAGGAGGTTGATGCTTCACCCGATTCTCTTCGTCGAATTTCTTCACTCAATACCAGATCCCGAACATCGTCGAATTTTAATTTGCTGTTTCCCGACGAACTGCTGACTGCTGTAACAGTAGCATTCCAACTGTCTGGTAGAGATGATAAGAGAATTAAAGCTCGAACTTCATCATCGAACTCAATTCCACTGAACTCAACTGGGTTGTGATTGTGTTGAGTTCATTTAGGTGTTGTGCCACCGATGCCCCTCCGCCATCCGCAAATTGAAAATCGCCTCATCAATGAACTTTGTTTGAGGCCGATGGCTTCTCGTACATACTGGAGAGAGCCGCCATAAGACCCGCCGTGGTCTTTCCTTTGCTATATTAAAGCAACATTGCGGGATAACGTCAGTCGGATAACTCCGAGGGCTTGTCTGTCGAGAAGAGCCCAATCTTCATCCTTCATGCCCTCTGGTTGCTTTCCTGAGAGAGGTTATAGATTTTTTTGGTACAAAAAATCTTCAATCTGCATCTTCCAAAAGCCAAAGTCCGCACCATCGAACTTTTCAATTTTCACCTTCCCTCGTCTGCAGCCATCGCTCCCACTCGAATCTGGCTTCGTTTGGATCGTTTCTGACAATTCTTGCGAATCACCGTGTATTAGAACACCACCGTCGACAAACTCGTATCGCCGACCGAATTTCACTATTCACGAAATCACTATTCACGTGAATAGTAATGAATAGTAACCTCGCAGAAAATTTGACAAAATTCACAACCAAAAGCTCTGATACCAGTTGTTAGGAAAATAAACCGAGTATAAGTAATTTTCTATAACCAGATTAGTGAGAATGCGAAATAAAGCTGAAAATAATACCCGAAATTGATAACGGAGTTCAGCCAATTGTGCTTACGTCTCCGGGCTGCTGCAGATCTTTACTAAAGAGAAAATTTACAGGTGTTTACAAAACACTCACTACTCACAAGAAAGCTCTCTAGTAGGAAGAAAGAAATGTTTTGGATGATTTGAAGCTAAATGGGTAAGGGTATTTAGTAGAAACTTAGGGACTATATTTGGAAAATACCCTAAAGTGCAATGACTAAAGTGAATTTACCCATTCCTATTTTCAACAAACATCTACCAAAATTTTACCAAACTTTGAAAAATATTTTTCAAAGAAACATTTACCAAACTTTGAAAAAACATTTTCCAAAGTTGGTTGCCAAACTTTGAAACTTTTAACACAAAGGATGTGTTAAGTGGGAAAAAGCAGATTGGTTAGCCGACGAGGTGAGCAAAGAGATTTCGAGTCGGAAAAGCATAGGGGACACAATGGTGGATGATATTGTAGACATGGACATGAGCAGAAAGCATAGGAGATGGCTGGATTTTGACATGGAAGCATTTGAAGAGGGTGTAGAGATTCAGAAGAATATATTAACTTCATTAGTTTCTGATTTATTGTTGGTTTGAGATTAGCCTCTTCTGTGGTTGCATTATCAAAATATGAACTTGTCTGGTTTTTCACCTACTGGAATTGGGAACTTCTAATTATCCTCTTTGTTAAAAAAGAAGATGCATCCATGGTCAAAAGAGCAACCTTTCTAAACTTACAGATTATTGATAAATTGGTATTACTATCATTACAATTTTAACTCGCTTTTATTATGATATTTGTTGCCGTCCAAAATATTGATGTGATATATTAAAATACATTTTCTAAAAATAGTCTTATATTTTAAAATTTGCACAAAGAGAAGCACATGTTAAGCCTTGATTGGTTCCCAAGAGAAAATTAGGCCTGTTAAAAAATACTCGATCCGTCGATCTGATATAAAATTATCAGGTATTTATTGTGAAAATTTTCAAATTTTTGGGTCGGGTATCAGGTCCGTTATTTTTGGTGGGTTTTTGGGTCAGACCGGATCGTAAAATAATGCTTAACCGGATACTCATTGATCTGGTATTCAGTTTCTTTTATATTTTTTATTAGATTTTTTATTCCTAATTCTCAAATTATTTGGCTCTAACCTTCTAAATTCTTAATTTCTTAAATTATTTCACCCTAACAATCTTAATTATTTTTTTAACTTCAAAATATTTAAAATTTAATTATATATTTTTAATTTTATTTTTAAAAGTTTTATTTTTTTGATTATGTAATTTAAATTTTAAATTTTATGAGTGAATTATGTATTACAAAGTTTTATGTAATTTTTCTTTAAAATAATATAATTTAAAGAAAATATATAAAAATATGAACTGAATACAAGTGATTCGAAAACACGGGCACTCAGGTTTTATGGGTATCCAACTTACAGATATTCGAATTTAACGGATCAAAACACAAACTGATATTTTAATATTTGAATATCTTAGATGCCCGATATTTTGGATACATAAAGAAGAGTACCCAATTTTAAGCACCGTGAAAATGGTCATGACTACAAAATGCTCAATATTCTTCTTTCTTGGGACGGGAACTGAACACTGACAGTCTTCCGAGACGTTTACAGATTAGCATGTAGAAATCTTAAGCCTTCTCATTAATTTAAAGGGTAAAATGTTAACCATGATTAGGGTCTTTTAATCCTTCTGACCCTTAATTTAATCATTTCTTATAATACCAAAATCAATAATTTATTCTAACAACGATTAACTATTAATCAAGAGGCAGGGTGGTATAGTTGCCAGTGCAGAACCATCAGTTTTGTAGGAACAGCTGCCCCAAAATTAGGATCCTATGAAAAGGAGCTATAGTTTTTGTTCTTCCATCATGTTGGTGTACCTATGCCTTTAAAAATAGAGTAAACTATGTATTTACTCACTCAATTAGCACTTTAGTTCCGTTTTGGTCATCAACTATTATTATTATTTTTTCAAAATTATACTTAACTTTTCGTTTTGGACACCCGCTACTAAAAAATTAACGGCAATATTGATGTGTCACTGTAAGGTAATAATACTACATCATCATTAAAAACAAAAAAAAACCACCACGTCAGTAATTTTATTTATTTTTTGACGGTGAGTGATCAAAATGCAACATTGGGTAATGGGTATCATTTAAAAAATTAGTTAAATGACCAAAATGGAACTAAAGTGATAATTGAATGAATGAATCGGAGTTTAACCTTAAAAATATTATCCTTTATCTCCAAATATGTTCATAGTTACTCTTCCAATAATGTAATTTTCAATGGGACAAGCCATAATTTTAATTAGCTTGTGGTTGAGAGTTAATTATAAATTTTTAAAAGATTAAATAAAATGTAATTATTGATTTAGCGTAAAATTTTATAATTTTGAAAAGAATACATTGAGATTTCATCATTTATAAGAGAACTAGGATGTGATTTCACTATTATCTAAAAAAAAATAAAAATTTAAAAGCATCTAAAATTATATTTTTATCATTTTGAATTATTTTATACATATGTGTAAATTTTATTTTAAATAATTTATCTATCTTATTGTTATTTGTCTTATTTAGGATTTATGATTTAGGTCTAAAGTTTAGGGTTTAATACTTAAGATTTAGAGTTAGAGTTTTAATTTTAGGGTTTAGAATTCAGTGTTCTTTGATTCAGTTTGAGAGAAGGTTTGAGGTTTGTATGAAATTTCTTTGAGAAACTAAAACGATAGACTTGTAAAAGAAGAAAAGAGGTGTCGAACGATATTGTTGGTGACTGAAAGTGATGTCAGATGGTGGTAGTTTGATGGCTTAGAGTTATCGAATGTTAGATTCATGGAATTTGAAGTGTTTTTCGATTAAACGAACACCACATTCACACTAGGAAGACAAAACAAATCTGATGAAAAATTGCAGGACTCGTCGACCATAATCGATGATGACCGACGATGGTTGAAATCTAAATAGATAGAGGGAAAATGAGAATAAGAAAAAAAAGATTTACTCGTATACAAAACGACACCGTTTTATTGTAAATTATACTTTCTTAAAATGAAGTTGTTTTGGTGTCGTTTGTCATGTTATAACATCATTAACTATTCAATGACAGAGTGATTATAAAAGTTCAGTAATAATTAAAATTACTTAAATTTTAGCCGCC